>NC_081521.1:15422246-15429746 GCF_030273125.1 Centropristis striata
CAGCTCAACCACCAGTTAGCTGGTAGCAGTGAATGTCTGCAGCAGAAAGGATCAGATCTGTTGAACTGCACTAGCTCTACAACACACCTGACGCAGGTGATGATTAAAGTTAGTTTTCATTCCAGAAGGAGAAGACTGAAATGCTGCAACACAACCAAGAATTTCATCAAAGAAAATCAGAGCAGCGGTCAGCAGTGAAGGACAATCCAAATCCTGCTGAGGTTGGAATATTTCATATTTTATCCCCGATATGTAAAGCCTAACAGCCTATACAATATGCATATATTATTATTATTATTATTATAATGGAGAGATATTCATATTTGAACATTCATTTAAAAACCTATATTTGAAGCAGCAGAGTCCAAGCTGATAACAGAAACAGTTAATAGCAGAAGACAATATTTGATATTCTCAGCCAGCAGCCTGTTTAAATAATCTAACATTGTAGGGTTTAATTATCTTGATGATGTTTGGTTTGATTGAGTTTTCTCTGCTCCAGGCATCAATTCATCAGTCTGATAACAGTTCTCAGGCTCAGTCATGAGGACGTCACCAAGACTCAGACTCTCGTCCTCCAGCTCAGACAGACGTTACATCTGATCCTCCGTTGCCACACAGCCGCTTGGTAAAGGAGGGCCGCTCAGTGCAACAACACTAACAACAAAAATAGCCGATAAGAGTTTAATTTAAGAGCTGATAGACATTTTCCACGGTTTTATTGATAATTGATTTGGTTATTATCAAGAAAACCATGGAAAATGTCTAGATATCAGCTCCAACTCCAACACTGCTCTGCTGGGGAACATTAATTAATATTTTTGGTCATTTTGTATCTTCTTATTCATTTTTACATCCACAGTCATGGACACATCCTTGATAATAACCAAAATCATTATCAATAAAACCATGTTAATTGTCTCGATATCAGCTCTTAAATTAAACTCTTATCAGCTATTTTTGTTGTTATCATTATATAAAATCACAGTAGAAAGAGTATCCTCCCAGTATGAATATATGTTTGGTATCTTTGTGTTCATATGTGAGCTCATGCAGCGCTCTGATTGGTCGGTTTAGCAGAAGTCAGTTAGATTTCAGACACATTTCTCTCACAACTTTACATCCGAGACACATGAACACAAACTGTTCTGCTCCTCCTCCACTCCCTCCATCCTCTACCTCTCTACCACCTCCATCACAGTATCTCTCCCTCCCTCCCTCCCTCCCTCTTTCCTTCTCTTTCCAATTAATTCATGACGAGCTGTAAACAAACAGAGTGAACACAGAGAGCCTCAGTGAGCGACACAGGTCGATCACAACAACAGAGGACCAAAATACATCACACTCTCCTCCTCCTCCTCCTCCCCCCCTCCTCCTCCTCTCCCTTTTCATCCCCCTCTCCATCCCTCCGGGTGGTTCATCCATCCTGCCCACTCAGAGACAGAAATAGACTGATGGAGAGCAGGAGAGCTCTGCTGGGAGCTGACCACTGGACACAGTGTGTGTGTGTGTGTGTGTGTGTGTGTGTGTGATTCACAGCTGACATGTTGGACTGACTTGTTTAATATTTATCTGCTGTTTGTTTCTGGAGCCTCTCACCTTGATGAAAGCAGGATTTATTACAGGATGTTATTGACTGCACCAGTTTCACGTGTTCCTAATAAACATCACAGCTTGAATTCTTCTCTGGTGGTATAAAGGTCTTCGAGTTTTAACCAGGGCTGAACAATCAATAGCATTTGCAATTTTATTGCGAAATGATAGAACGCGATTTTCTAATCACTAAGGCATCGATTATACTCTGGTCACGTGCCAGCAGAGCAGGCTGCGTAAACGAAGAAGAAGCAACAACTTGACGTGCTGCTGCTGTGACGATGGCCTTTGTAAAAAAGTCAGATCCCCGCAGTGTAACAAGTACGGCCAGTACCACCCGACGGGGATCACTGACCCAAATGTTTGAATGTATAACTCCATATGAAGGTGAATCTAAACGACAGCTAAATGACTCTGGCAGTAACTGAGTTGATGATGCCCCTCAATACTGTGACTGAAGCTCTGTTCACGGCATTGGTAAATAAACTGAGTAAGCGCTACAGCATGCCTTCCCGCACATATTTCAGTCAGGTTGTCATACCGGAGCGATATAAAACATGCAAGCAGAGAGTCTCAGCCACAGGGTCAATGCCCAGCTGAAAACAGCAGAGTTTATTAATACTTAATACTACGAACGTGGCTGAGATTTGTTTGTTGTTTTTTATTTCTGCACTTTGTGACTGGACACCAGTAAGATTTGTAGTTACACACACACACACACACACATATAGATAGATAGATAGATAGATAGATAGATAGATAGATAGATAGATAGATAGATAGATAGATAGATAGATAGATAGATAGATAGATAGATAGATAGATAGATAGATAGATAGATAGAGAGATAGATAGATAGATAGATAGATAGATAGATAGATAGATATACTCTATTGATCCCAAACTGGGAAATGACTGTGTTACAGCAGCAGCAAAAAGTAAAACACCGAGCTCACCATACAACATATTGAAAAGTATATATTAGATATTGCATAAATACGGTGTAGTAAAATTCACAGACAGTGGTAAGGTGCAATCCAAATGTTTATTACGACAAGGATGACACAGCTTGTACCTTTTCAAAATATTTTTTAATGGTCGAGCCACAGATTTGTTTTTTTTAAATATTTTTGCACTTTTATTTCAATTTTTGTATGTAATTATTACATATTACAAGGCTGGAAGTCAAATCAGTCAATACTGTAAAGTAGTTAAAAAAAGCTGGCATTTAAATTCATGCATGTGTCATTATAACCTATAGATGTTACCAACAGGAAATAACAATTTACTAGTGCAGTGCCTCTAGGAAGTATGTATTCATATAGTGGGAGATTAAGTAGATTATTCAATTATGACCAAATGAGGTTGTGTGTGAAAGTGGTATGTACAATGAGATGTAATACTCTTGCGTGGTGTTAATATACAAAGTGTATCTTAGGTAATACATGGATGTACATTGAGATATAAAGAGACACAGAAATAGTTATTTTAAGAAAAAGAAACTAAACCATTCAACATGATTAGACATATATACAGACACAGATATAGGAGGGAATAAGTTTACATGCAGCACAAACAGATGGATGTGAATAATGTGAGTAAGGGTCATTAGGTGTGTTGCGGAATGTGTAGATTGATTGATAACTATTGTGTTTCACATATTGTGGCTTTTTTATTCGCTGGAAACTATTTGAATATTATTCAAAAATCGAACCTTGTAGCGCACTTTAAAACTCCTAAAGATAGGTAGGCTAAATAGACTTACAGATGAGATGAGTCAGGCATGTAAATCCAGAGTGAATTGTGTTACTGACCAGGTGTAGGCCTATCACACAATGGGGCGGGCTCCACTAAAAGGCCTCTGATCAGAAACAGTGCAATGCCTGTAAATAATGCCTCCTACGTAAATAATGATATTTTGAAAATGGATTCCAAAATATTAAAAATCAAGGATGCACAACTTCGTGCCATGCGCAAGCCACATACGAAATCTGAGGTCAGTCTGATAACGGTCAGAGAGATATGCCCTAGACACACACACACACACACACACACACACACACACACACTTCTTGCTTTTATTGATAGATATTCGGTCTATAGTGTTGTGTTGGTTAGACTATAGAAGGATTTATTTCTTGTGAACGGAACAGAAAATGAGGAATTAAAAGAAAATAATCGCAATATTGGTGAAAAAAAAATTGCAATTAGATTATTTTCCCAAATCGTTCAGCCTTAGTTTTGACCTCATTAATTAATCCTCAAAGGGTCAAAAAATGGATAAATGTTTGACAAAATGTGTAGCAAGCCAACAACTGCAGCAATAACTCATGAAACATGACGCCTGAGCCTGACACTGACTCCATGTCCTCTGGAGAGGAAAGTTATTTTGCATAATAAACTCCATAAAGTTCAACCTGCTGCACATGCAACAAAGAGGAACAAGTTCAAAAACTATATTAAATAAAATCACCTTTCAGAGTCCACATCTGCAGAGCAAAGATGTTCCAGTTAAAATATAAAACAGTTTTTTTTTATTGTTCTGAACCTTTAAAGAGTTACATGTTTCATCAGCCAATCAGCTGCAGTATCAGAGCTGACGGCTGCACACGTCAGACAACCTTGTTTGAATTGTGAAATGGGTTTGCCTAAATGAAGATTGTAGTTTCATCTATACTACGAGGTAGACTGGCTAACACCAGACTAAATCACAAATGAGATTAGTTTGGACACCAGTAATTCATTTCTCCGTAGAGGAGGCGTGGTTTATGATCCTCCAGAGCCGTTTATTGGCTGCTACAAATGTCTATCATAATCGTCTGTACGTAGCTCTAAGCCAGGGGTGTCAAACTCTGGCCCGCGGGCCAAATTTGGCCCGCAGTGTAATTTTATTTGGCCCGCGAGGCAATACCAAATTATTATATTATTATTGTACTATAAAAGCTGACCTGCCGGTATTATACGCGCATTTACCGCTAATACTAGATTTATTATTATTTTATTTTTAAATGTATTAACCTGTTGAAAAACTTTATTTTGATATTTAAATCAGAAGGATGCGAATAGAAAAGAGGCATACGATTTTTATTTAATTTTTATTTAATAAATTAATGACATTGATGTGTTTTTTATTTGAAATTTGATTTTGCATGTCTGCACTATTTAGTTATATATTGTATGTTTATAAGCGTTGCTGGTTCCATATTTAATGTGAAAGCAAAACATGTTTGGTATATATTAAAAGGTTTATTTGTTCAATGTTGGCCCGCGATTTTATTCAAGTTTAAAATTTTGGCCCGTTGTGTATTTGAGTTTGACACCCCTGCTCTAAGCCAATCGTATCAGTTATACCAAATGACGTATGTAGATCGACAGAAATTGATGTTTACATAGCCAGACTAGCCTGTCTCTACTTCGAGAATAAAATGCTGATTTCTGCTTCTGCAACGTTTTTCTGCAGCATGTTCTGGCTCTGGCTGCTCACAGTCTACCGGCAGTGTTGGTGTGTGTGTGTGTGTGTGTGTGTTTGTGTGTCTGTGAGAGAGTGTTGCTTGCTGCTTTGCTTCTCTAGTTCTCGCTTTCTGCAAGATTATTTATTTTTACGCCTTATTCCCCCCTCATGTCATTCAGCCACACACATCCACTGATTTTATGGGCAATAGACGAGCTGCTGGGGGTCTCTGGGCGGCTCCGCTGTCCCATGGCTCGTATCGAGATCACCGGCGTTACAGCAGTGAGCGGTAGCGGGGCTAGTTGGTGGACGGAAGCAATCCTTTCTGGTGGTGATAAAGGAGTGTAAAGCCAAACGTTCTTCTTTTAAAAAGAAACGTAGACGTTTTAAGACGTTTTAAAGAAACGTAGTTGCCAGACTGTGTTGCAGTTTGAAATGAAATCGAGCCCGCAAGGCAGCATGGGTATAGCCAGGCTAACTAGGAGGTACTCATACTATATATAGACTGGGTTAAATAGAGTTAAATTACTAAAAAGAGACTAAAATACAATTTTCATTGACTAAAACTAGACTAAAAAAGTCACAGATAATTCTGACTAAAATAAGACTAAAATGCTCAGACTTTTAGTCGACTGAAACTTGACTAGATTAAAAAGAGTATGAACGTGACTAAAACCAATAAAAAATAAAATGACAGCTTGACACAAAGACTAGCTGAACAACATGATTCCTGGTGTTTCAGTGATGATGAAGAAGCTGCTGATGGAACAAAGAACAGCTGATCTGTTTCTGCTGCAGGACGCTCAGACGAACTCTGAGAGGGAGAAGAAGGTGAGGTGCACACTTCCTGTCTCCTGATGGGGCATGGTCGCCTCTCTCGCCGCTCAGTTGAAGTATTGTGAACGCCAAGAATAAATTTATCTTTGCCATGCTCGATTTTTCATTTTCTGACAGATTTTTGTAAAAGATGCATGAACACGTAGGAAATTATCGGACATAGCGGGCTGCGGGCCGAGATGTGGCTTGCCGTTTTTGTAAAAAACTGCACAAAACTGAGATAAAATGTCCCATAGAACACAATGAGAAAAGAGGTGATGAACAGCTGACTTTGGGGCTGAGCAGCTCTCTGAACTTTAACCTAGAAACATGATTTAAATTTTAAACTTTATTCAGTCAGACAGACAGACGGACAGACAAACAGATAGACAGACACACAGACACACAGACATACACACACACAGTCATCCTGCTGTTTGTAAAATAAAAACTGAAAAAGACGTCAGTATGACGAGTTTTCTGTCTCATCCACGTCTCTGTGTCTCTGCTCAGTGATCAGAAACACATGTGGGAAACACACACACACACACACACACACACTCAGAGGAATGTGAAGGCGTGCAGGTCATCTGGAGCTGAACCAGAATCTTCTGCAGGGAAACAAACTGTGTTTTCTGTTGAGGTTGCAGAGTTCAGACTGAAACACAAACTCTTTAACTCTTTAACCGCTTCGTCTTCGTCTCTTTCTCACCTCCCCGCTGTCCCCAGCTCATTATTTTACTGGAACCAGAAGCTGCAGGTCACAAACTTGATGTTGTGACGCTTTCAGTAATGTCAGAGGCAGATAAACAATAAACTCTCTAACCCTCTGAAACATTCATCAACAGTTAATATCTGTTGAGTTCTGTCTGTTCGTCTGTTTCAGTTCAGCTGTGATACAAAGAAAAAAAAAAGTTGTTTTTGATCCAGAATTGTCTTTTACTGTGAGCTGGTGGAGTGAAAGTTAAGACTTATTTTTTAAATTTGGCTTTCACTTGAACCATTTTTAAATATTTTTCTGCTCATGCATGTTAGTGTTACAACATCTTCTCTTTTATTGATTTATCTATTTGCTATTACTTAGTAGTAGTAGTAGTAGTACATATATATATATATATATTATCATGCTTTAGTTTTTAATTATTTATTTGTTTTCATCTATTTTATCTAGCTTTTTAAATTTTTATTGTCATTATTTTCTTTTCTTTGTATTTCATTTTATCTTACCTTATTTTATTTTTATTTATTTTATCTAAATAATTTCTAACTTGCCTCCAGTGTTTCCTCACTGTTCCACGTTGATATGGAGCTTCCTCAGTTTGTGCTTTGTTTATAATTGGATAGGTTGGAGGAGGGTGTTTGCTTGTTTCTATATTATATTATTATAATAATTATCATAATTATTATTATTTTTTTACCTTTTTTATGTTTAGCACTTTGTGTTACATTTCTCTTGTATGAAAAGTGATATACAAATAAAGTCTGATTGATTGATTGAAAGGGTGTGTGTGTGTGTGTGTGTGTGTGTGTGTGTGTTCATGTTAGCTGACTTGTGTTCAGTTATTTTGGTTGATTTTAACTGACTGACTGTTCTGTCCCTCTGACATCACGGTCAGTCCAAATGGCTGCATGCTGCAGGA
>NC_081521.1:15437246-15449746 GCF_030273125.1 Centropristis striata
GAGGGCACCAGTGCCACTTCCGTGTCTGACAGATCTGGCTGTGTGGGAGAAAACGGCATCAGTAGAGAGTGCAGCTGGTGTGGCAGTGTTTTCTGGACAAATTCAGTCAGAGCTAGTAATTGTATGTTAGATTAATTAGCCTGTGCTTGGATGAATTCTGTCTTGTTTATAGCTGATTGGCAGTTCCATAGGCCAAAGTTGAGGGAAGAGTGAGTGGGTGAGGCTTTCCTGAGTGTAGAAATGTTTTCAGGGTTGCATCGACTGTGACAGGTTCTGTTTTTGGTAGACACGAATGACAGGGATTTTTTCATAGCACATGGTGAGTGAATGAGTGATGGAAAATAAGTAGAAAAGAGGCTTAACCGTCAGTGTCCTTGCTCAGTGGACTCGCGCAGGTAGACTTGCAGGTCTTTACCCAATTCAGTCTTCACACAATGAGGGCTGACAAAGAACGGCTGACATTTCCGCTGACGCTACAGTGAAGCAGTGTATTCACATACCAGGGTGATCCACTGCTGAAAACGCCCCTCCCTCTGTGCTGGCGACCAATCAAATCGCTGCGATGGCCGTCAATAGAGCAAAACTGACCTAAACCTAAAAATGACACACTAAAGAACTACAATCAGCTTAAATCACCATCAAAACTCAAGAAAAAATATTCCAGAAACCTTACCAATCTTGAAGCTGTCTTCTACTTAAAAAACAGGCCTGTTCTAAAGTTTTAAGTCCGCTAATATGGTTATATCTAAAAGTTAAATTAAAAACATGCCCCTCCAGAGACTCTGTGACGACCAATCAAATCACTGTGATGGCCGTCAATAGAGCACCATGGTAACCATGGCAACCGACGACCCAACATCCAAGCAGGTTTTACACCGACACAAAATCATCTGTGACCTTTATCTGCCACACTTCCTGTCTGTCTGCACCTCATCCGACAGTCTGAATCACACACACACACACACACACACACACACACACACACACACAGTGACCTGATGAGCAGCTCTCCTGGAGACGTCGCTGCAGAGTTGAATTGTGTTTCTCACGCTTTGTGTGTGTGTGTGTGTGTGTGTGTGTGTGTGTGTGTGTGTGATTCCGTCCAGTGGGGCATCATGAGATCATGTCTGACGGCTGCTGTTTAATTCAGCAGCTCCACTTCTTAACACACATACACACGCGCACACACACACACACACACACGCACACACACACAGCTTCAGATGCTACAGATGTCTCTTAAACATTATTAGACAGACAGACAGACAGACAGACAGACAGACAGACAGACAGACAGACAGTGTGTTTCTGTGCCAGAGTTGAAAAGGGCATTCATCATAATTCATAATTTATCAATTTCTCCATGCAGAGAGGAGACAGAAGAGACCAGAGAGACACTCTGATCTGATATTTTAACATCACTACAGCAGCTTTAATATATATTTCAGGTTTGCACCATGATGTTCCCACTGATTTGAAATACCATGACCAGCATCAATCAGGGAAGACTGAGAGGAACTGACGGCATTTATATATTATTCATGTTTTTATCGTGACATCATCATGAGCAGAACTACATCAGACAGGAGACATGTTATTCCCTGTGAGAGAGGAATATCACCAAGGAGACAAGAGGAAAATCTGATAGAACACCTTTAACCTCCTGAACGCACAACCTGACTTTTTTTTTTAATCGCCAAAAATCCTCCATTTATCATAGATAGAAACATTAAAAACAGATTCATTATCATCAGAGTTTAAACTTTCCGATGGTCCTTGCAGTCCTGCAGGCCTATGGCCTTGCTTTGTGCTGCATATTATTGCACTATATATATTTAAGATAAGATAAGATATACATTTAAGAGTGAAAGAGAGTCCCAGTCCAGCCTTGGTTTGCACTAACCAGATCCTGTTAAAAACATTAAATTCTGCTTGACATGATTGATTCTGCTGAGACCACGGTCACGTGACAAATATTCACTGAAAATCTGTTTAAACAGAGCAGAGAGGAGAGGACAGGAGAGGCTAGAAACATGACGATACTTCAATATGTTGAGAAAACTGGTTTTATGGTCATTTTAAGTCCTTTTTGGTAATTTTGTGCTTTTTTTAGTCATTTTGTGTTGTTTTTTGTAATATTTGTGACACTTGTGGACACTTGGAAAAGTGTTCATATATAAATTCTGTTTATTACAATTAAAAAAATGTGTTGTGTTTTTTTTCTTCTGATTTCTGTCATTCTAACTGTGTTATTCTGCATAAATACATGTTTGAGTTGTTCTGATTGTGCTGATTCCATATAGCTGCAGGACTTTTTTTAATATTAAATAGATTTTATATATTTACAGTGAAATAAAGGGACACAGAGAGGAGAATGTAAATGAAGCAGCTCGTTGGGGTTCAGAGAGTGAAACTAGAGACAGCTGAAGATATTATGAAGTGACTGTGATGAATGTATGAAATGTAAATGTGAGTTTGTGTTAATAACTCTCCTTGTTCTCGTGATGTGAGGCAGCAGATGAACTTGCTGCAGTCAGTTTGCTGCAGACTGTTTAAAGCTGCTCGATAAAGAATTTAGATTCATTAAAACTAAAACCTCTCTCCTTCTCTGAAGGTCAGACGCTCCAACGCTGCTGCTGCTGCTGTTGCAGTCTCTAACGATTACCAATCTCATCAATACTGATACAGCAGGGAGGAGGGGGGAGGATGGGGGAGAAGTGGGGAGGACAGGGGAGGAGGGGGGATGCAGGGGGAGGATGGAGTAGGATTGGGGAGGAGGAGGGAGTAGGACGGGGGAAGACGGGGAGGATGGGGGAGGACTATGGGGGAGGAAAATGGGGGAGGAGGGGGGACAAAGGGGGATGATGGAGGACGGGGGAGGACGAGGGAGGAAGGGGGAGGAGTGGGGAGAATGGGGGAGGACAGGGGAGGAGAGGGAGAAGTGGGGAGGATGGGGGAGTATGGAGGATGTAGTAGGATGGGGGAGGATGGAGGAGGACTGGGGAGGACGGGTGAATATGGGGGAGGACAGGGGAGGAGGGGGGATGCAGGGGGAGGATGGAGTAGGATTGGGGAGGGGGACGGGGAAGACGAGGAGGATGGGGGAGGACTATGGTGGAGGACAAAGGGGGAGGATGGAGGACAGGGGAGGACGAGGGAAGAAGGGGGAGGAGTGGGGAGGATGGGGGAGTATGGAGGATGAAGGGGGAGGATGGGGGAGTATGGAAGATGAAGGGGGAGGATGGGGGAGTATGGAGGATGAAGGGGGAGGATGGGGGAGTATGGAGGATGAAGGGGGAGGACGGGTGAGTATGGGGGAGGACGGGGGAGGACTCTATGATATGGCAGCAGGAGGAGCACCAATCAGAGGGTCTGAGATAAATAAACAGCTGACTGACCTTCTGTCCAACTGAAACAAAGTGAAAGAAGATTAACGAGCAGCTTATTTATGAGGCTCACAAAGGACATGCCCCCTACAGGCTGCAGCCTGAACTGCACACTTTCCAGCTGTAATCAGTGGAGTAATCTGATTACTGAAGCTGCTGCAGCTCTTCAGTCACACAGCAACATCGCCTGAGAGAAGCAGGAATATCACATCACTTCAGTACAAACTATAAAAAAAAGTTTGCTTGCTGTCCCAACAAAAAGGATTAATTTCAAATCAGTGGGAACCTTCAGACTGATCAGAACTGTGTTGTTGTTTATTTCGTAATTCTGCTCCTCAGATCTATGATTTAATAAAAACCTGATGAAATTATCAGGATGTTGACTCAGAGAAATACAGAGGAAGCTTCTACACAAACAAGCCTTCAAATCAGGGTCATCAAGTACATATTATATATAAAATGTTGTATTTTTTAGACATTTATGAAATAAATCATAATATTAGTCATAGTTACTGTATGAAGATGACTATTGGATGGAAACAATAACAATTTTTCAGTCACTGATGAACAAACCTTCCAAAAGGTTGATACCATTATATTTTATTATTGATTTATTGAATTTTTTTATTAATATTTATTTTCTTTCAATTTTTAGATAACTTTTTACAATATTCTTTATGTGATATAGATATTTTTTCTAACATCTGATTATTTATATATATATATATATACATATATATATATATATATATATATATATATATATATATATATATGTGTGTGTGTGTGTGTGTGTGTGTGTGGAAAAAAGTATTAGACCACACTAGTTTTCTTCAGTTTCTCGTTCATTTTAATAGCTGGATATTAAATGTTGTATCTGTTAGACATTCATGAAATAAATAAGAATATTAGTCATAGTTATTATAAGAAGGTATTGAGTTGTGGCCAACACATTAACATTTTATTTTATTTTTTATAGAATAGGTATTTTATTAGTATTATTTTTTCAATTGTTATAAAACTTTTTATGATATTTTTTATGTGATACATTACTTTTTACATTTAATTTTATATCAATATATTAAAATGTTTTTTTAGCAACTTTAGGTCATAAAAACTGCTTAGGAAATAATAATTCATACAGTACAGTAGAGGAATATTCTGTAAATTATATTTTACACACACACACACACACACACAATCACGTGCTTCAGTGGAGAAGAAAAAGAAAAAAAGAGCAAAAATGTGGAGAAAGAGTACAAGTGACAAAGTGTATGTGTGTGTCTCCAGGCTGCAGCGAGTTCAAAGGTCACCCGGCTGCGTTGCCATGGTAGCGACCTGGGCCCGACTGAGATCAGCTGGTGATGATGTCATCGTGTGCTCAGCTGTTATTAAAGGGAATCAAACCTGCGACTCTTTCTGCTCCACATTATAAAACATATAACTGATTATTAATATTAGGAGTGATTATAATACGGTTGAATTTAATGTTTAATATATTATACATTATCTTTGAGTCACACTATTGACAAATAAATACCTATAAACATTCAGTTTTGTGTTTTATGAGATGTTTTATTGTTTATTTATATTTCCATTGATCAGAACATTAGATGATGTCATTGAGCACAGAGACGAACATTCAGGATGAGGAATGGAACAAATTAGTTTTGTAAGTCTAGTCATCAGTGATTTTGTTTTGAGTCTGAACCAGTCACACAACAAACACTCTTCTATCTGATGACCTGAGGGCATTCTGTGGTTCTAAAGAAATCAAAATCACTCTGAAGCTGAAACTGTTTCTGACAAATCAGAGGAAAAAGGAAAAAAGTGTTTAAACAGAGCAGAGCAAATCTATGTAATCACTTTTTTTTCATTGAGAATATATTTTTAAAAGTCTGACAATATATAGAGAAACCTGAGAATACATTTTGAAGGGTTTAATATATATTCTCAGATTTTCATTATATATTCTCAGGTTTCAATATAAGATCTCATGTTTATATATATATATATATATATATATATATATATATATATATATATATATATATATATATATATATATATATATATATATATATATATATATATGTATACATATATATATATGGTGAACTGTCCCTTTAAACGGTGATGAACTCGTGTGGAGTCACAGCTGAAAACATTCTGCCGGGATATAAAGAGACAGAAGGTCGAGAGGTCAAAGGCCAACGAGGACCGACAGCTTCAGGCAACGCACACACACACACACACACAGACACACACACACACACACACACACACACACACAAACAGACACAGACAGAGCAAGCAGCAGAGTAAATCAAGCATCAGTCAGCTGTTAAAATCTGTAATCACAGCAACATTTTCCTGATGCTGTGATGGTTCAGACCTGCTGAGTGTTTATCTGCTGGGAGAACTGGTCTGACTGGGAGTAGAACAGGACCAGGACCTGGTGTTGATGATAGATAACTGAGGAGGTCTGAGTGAGACCCCCAGCGTCTGAGAGCCTCTGGGCAGACAATATTAAATGAGTGTTAGTTAAAAACAGAAACTCTAAATATTGTGTCTTGTTGTGCAGCGGTAAAATAAATGAATACAACTCCAACAAACATGAACCTGTGTGTATATCAGCCTGCACAATCTTTTCTTTTTCTGTTGTTTTATGTTAACTTGTTGGAGACTGATGAGCCTGTTTAAATTAAATATTTATTTTAAAGCACACAACAAAAATAATATTTAGCTTGTTTATTACATGACAAAAAACTTCATGTTCAGATTTCTTTAAGTCTCGAGCATAAAAATACAAAAAATTACTAGAAGAGAGACGGATGTGAGGTCCCCTCTCTGAATGCGTGCATGCATGTGTGTGTGCATGTGTGCGTGCGTGCGTGCATGTGTGTGCGTGTATGTGTGCACGTGTGTGCGTGTGCATGTGTGTGTGTATGAGGGGTATTTTATGCCAGCACACTATACTTAAACGCCTAAAACGCGTCGCCTGTGCCAGCATAAAGTCTGATTAATAGGCGTGCTTACAGACACGCGTATTGCGAGTACACCAGATGACATGGGTGACGGGTGAAAAGTGCCACGAGCGAACGTAGTGGACGCCTGTGTGTGTGTGTGTAACGCGTGTACGTTAACAGTGTGTTACTCTGTGTAACAGTTCAGCTGTTACACAGAGTCTCAGCTTCATATGGTATTGTTTATAAGAAAGCACAACTTACAGATGAACTCCAAGCCCCCACAGAGCTGTCAGGATATTTCTATTATTTTCAGGCCAGTTTTTATTTTCTTGTTAACGAAATCTCTCTCTCTCTCTCTCTCTCTCTCTCTCTCTCTCTCTCTCTCTCTCTCTCTCTCTCTAGGTTTGAATGATATCGAATTGATATTTAATGATAGCAAGGGTGAAAGGGATAATTAAAATAATTTCAGCTACTTAAAAATAGTAGGCTAATAGTAAAGTGCAACGCTCACAGCCAGTTCCCAGCTTCGCGCGCGGACATACAGTTCATTACGCACCAGCTGTAATTAGGTAGGTTTACCTGCCTGCAGAAGCCGTAATCGCTGTCACCCCTGAATATTAAGTAGCCATGCGGACCTATCTAATGAATATTCAGTAGCCATGTGGACAGCAGTCCGTTCACAATATGATTCCATCGGACCTTATATCGACACCGTTTAACCCAATTCGGCACTTATGCACAGTCCCATTATGTTTTACAGACATTCGTAGTTAACTAATGAGGTAAAACATTTTGTTTAAGCTGCATTTTGCTGACTTTCACTCCTAAAACAGGCTAATTAAGCCTCCGGTTTTGGCCGGAAAAACGTTAAGTTTATCTGGTACGTACGAGATAGTCTTTCTCTTCATCTATAAGTTCTGCTTTTTTATAAACAATACCATATGAAGCTGAGACTCTGTGTAACAGCTGAACTGTTATAGGCTTACACGCGTTACACACACACACAGGCGTCCACTACGTTCGCTCGTGGCACTTTTCACCCGTCACCCATGTTATCTGGTGTACTCGCAATACGCGTGTCTGTACGCCTATGTAGAATTGTACTTAACAGTCACGCGGGTCTTCATGTCACGTATTTGAGGCGTAGTTCACCCGTCACGCAGCCGTCACGTAGGCGTATGTGCAACAACGCGTGTACAGCGTCTGCGTGACGCCTGCGTGACGCCTGTCTGTCCATTGAAAGTGAATGGAATTTACACGCGCACGTTAGACGTTTGATGTCATCGCATAGGCGCTGTACACGCGTTTTAGTATAGTGTGCTGGCATAAAATGCCCCTCATAGTGTGTGTGCGTGGGCATGCGTGTGTGTGTGTGTGTGTGTGTGTGTGTGTGTGTGTGCATGCATGTGTGTGTGCGCATGTGTGTGTGTGTGTTAATATTTGTAGAGTCTGGGTCAGTGAATGTTTACATTCCAGCGGTTGCAAAGTAGCCATCAACCTTATTTACCCTGCTGTGTGTGTGTGTGTGTGTGTGATGAGAGAGAGAGAGAGAGAGAGAGAGATGGTGGGAACCAGTAACCAGATGGTTATAGTTGCTGTCAACAGAGTTTCCCGCCAACATGACCGCTGAAACTCTCAGCAGCTGATGGGACCAACAGGAATCTGATCCATCAGCTGATGGATATATCTGTTGTACTGATGGTTTCATTGAATGTATGAAATATTATGAAATTTAATTTTACTGTTTATTTGATTCATTTACTTAACTCTTATTAACATCATCCACCCTGTTATTGTCTCGTGTATTTATATAATTTCTAATTTTATTTCCACTATAGATGAATGAGAGAAGGCACAGTATGTTTTTAAGGTAACGGGTGTGACAGCTGAGGTTGACTGAGACTCCTTTTTCTTCTCCCTTTTCTTGTTGCCTTTCTAACTTTTTTTTAAGCAAGGTCAGTCGTGAGATACTTGAAGTCATTTAGGTTTGGATGGTGGTTTATTTTCCTATCTGTTGTGATATCTTTGTGAATACAGAGAGTACTTGTATGTTGTTTATGTTTTTGTTTTGATTAAAATCAATAAAATCTATTTAATAAAGGTGCCTTTGAGACTTCCCCATTTCCCCCCCAAAAAGTTCAGATTTTCCATTTAATCTCATATTTATTGTATTAAGTAGAGGTTATGCTGTTAGAAATGCATGTTGGTCAAGCTCCCACACTTTTTCAATAAAGTAACTATAGGCAGACAATGTACATGCAAACATCAATTTTAATTGTAGCATTTAGTCTAGCATGGATGGACCTTCAGTTAGCAACATGACTCAGTTAGGAAGTTGACTGTTTAGAAAATATATTTCAGATTTCAGAAAGGTTTTTATATTACCTGATATTTCACTATGACAGGGTGGACATGTTAAGCTTGACAACATTCAGCTACTCACATAGTGTGATGAAAATGACTAAATATAAGCGTAAATACTTATTTTGCAACCAGCCACTGTTTCATTCTCCATTAAAGAAAGACAAATTGATGGTAAAAGTGTCACTGAGAGCATCAGAGGGTTTCTTAAAAGGGCAGTTACCCCATAATGACAGGGTGGACTGCAATTTCAGGGACACATGAAACACGTTTGAAATGATTATAAAAATAGAATATGTATGATCAAAATTACTCATTTTATCAAATAACTTGTTGCGGACAATATAACCATGTAATGGTTTTTCTGAATTAGTATCATTTAACAATTAATTACACACTCTGTAGGAGGCGGAGCAGTGTGTGGGACATGCTGCCAAAATCACATACATCAAATGAAAAAAAACAGTATAAAATGAAGGAAAACACGTTTAGAAGACTTTTCATTGCACTGATATGTGTGTAAATGTTTGGCCATTTATAATAAGACCTCAGAGTTTCATTATTTTGCTCCATTTTCATGATGACTGAGCAATTCTGATGAGGACACCAAAGGCACTTGTAGAACCTGATAATGTAATAAATTCCCAATAATGTAATAACCCCGATAATGTAATAAAAATCTGCACTTGAGTCCATTGAAAATGTAATAAAACCTGATAATGTAATAACTTCCTGATAATGTAATAAAGTGCATTTCCCAATAATGTAATACACTTTTTTTTTACCAATAATGTAATAAAGTATAACATTAATGGGAGGTTATTACATTATCAGGTTAGCCTTCATTTAGCAAGTCCTGATAATGTAATAATTCCCCAATATTGTAATAATTTAACAGCAGACCACCCACTACTTGGTTTCTAGTGGTGATACTGTGTAGGCAACTCTAGCTCGAGAGCTCTATCGCCACCAACAGGTCAAAGTTGAATGTTTATTCACTTTTGACCCGTTCATCCGTTTTTCACAAACGAGGTATCCATGACAACACGAATGCATTCAACAGCTTCTTGAAATCTAAAGGTGCTTGGTGTTATACTTTATTACATTATTGGTAAACAAGTGTATTAGATTATTGGGAAATGCACTTTATTAAATTATCGGGAAGTTATTACATTATCAGGTTTTATTACATTTTCAATGGACTCAAGTGCAGATTTTTATTACATTATCGGGAATTTATTACATTATCAGGTTCTACAGCACTTTATAGTGGTTCCAGCCCAGTGTGGATAAAACCACTACAGCCCACTATCTGTGGACAGAGTTCATCAGTTGGAGCAGCAGCCTGAACACCTCAACAGGCAGCAGCAGCTCTGCTCTGAGGCCCAGAGACTGCAGAGGAAGCTGACTCCAGCTGCTCGTATCTGAGATCTCATTCTGTCTATTACTGTTAGAGGTGTGAATCATCAGATACGGTTTCATCCTGATTCTTGAGTCACGATATGATGTAATGGTGATTTAAATCATTGTGTGATATGGTGAGTATTGATACAATATATTGAGATTTAACTGTTTAACTGCATCTTGTGTCACAAAATTAAATTCAGTCCAGAATTGTTTTGTCCAATCAGAGAAAATTCTCAGTGTATTCATCTCACTTCAGTCTTTTTATTTGTCCACAATGAAAGTCAAACCCACAAACTGACCAACAAAGTATTCAGTCAAACTGAACTGAACTGATATCAAACATGTATGGATGACAACAACTGCAGCATTTTATCAAACTTTCAAAAACAACAAGCTTCACTGCTAAAAATGTTTCTGAATCAAACAGAAAAAAAAGTGTTATTTCACAACTTCCCCACACTATATCCTGACCACATGGAGCCTATAGATTCCTGACAGCTTCTAGTTTTAGATGATACCAGGATCTCCAGGAAATTCAGAACAGTGAGCCCGCAACAAACACTAAATAAACGCTAAATATTGATGCTTGGCGGGCCATGAATCGATATAACATTGCCACGCTAAATATCGTGATACTATACTGTATCGATTTCCCACCTGTTTTCCCCACATGCCACATGTATGAAAGTGAACTTGCCGTGAGAATGTGCGGTGGCACCACAGACTTGTTTGGCAGAATCTACTTTCTTTATGCTCTGTTTAAAATGTGTTTCATATCTTATCTCAAACTACACCAACTGGCTTTGTGTTTACAGTTTATAGCTCTCTGACAATGGAGGAAAATGTCGTTTTCACCCTCAATAACCCGTTCTAAATATGATATAAATGATGTATTATTATATTTTAGATTTCACCTGCGTACTGCTGCTTACTTGTGCAATAATAGTATGTTAAAGTATGTTTTTTAAGATTGTATATTTTCTTAGGTATATATATTTTTGCTGTTTCCACTATTTTTATGTACATATATACTGAATTTTCCTCCGGGGATCAATAAAGTATTTCTGATTCTGATTAATATGGATCGCAACATAAACCTAGTGAAACAAATCTCTCCCAGATAACATTAAGCATTAATCACTGTGTCAAAGTGCCGATTACCGACTGTTTCCCCTTTGGTTGAACATGGAGATGTTAACGCTACAGTTCAACGATCCATGATGCACAGATCCCTCTCCTCGGAGAAAAAACATGTGTGGGAAATCCTTTCAGAATAAGTCAGGTGTTGTGCATATTTGATCCCATATGTGATGTTTAATTGGGACAACAAGTTAAGTGTGGGGGCGTTCCCAGTGGCACACCTGGTAGAGCGCATACCACAGAGGCCCGGGTTCGAATCCGGCTCGGAGCCCTTTCCCGCATGTCTTCCCGTTTCCCTCTCAATATCTCTCCTGTCAATAAAGCTACAAAATGCAATCTTTATAAAAAAAAAACAAAAAAAAAAAACAACAAGTTAAGTGTGGCTTATAAACTGATGTGTAAAAATTATTTTGGCACACATTACTCTATCAGTTATCTATCGGTTGGTGTTGCTGTAGAAATTGTTTTGTGTGACATAATCAGCAGGCGAAGGACCTGAGCTGATCTGGTGTCTACCATCGCCACTGTGGCGCTCCAGATCTGTAGCTCCCAGCATGACAACTGTTTGGACTGAATCACCTGATAAAGAGAGCGTTCTCAGAGAGCTTCCTCCTGTCTGAGCAGCTTGTGGTTAACCTGCACACCAAAGAACTTCAGCAGCAAATAAAACAGCTGCAGACAAGTCAAATAGAAAACTCTTTTTTTTCAGAACCGTACCTCCTGGAGAATGGACGAAAGACACAAATATTGATGAAGTGTGTAGCTTGTAGCAGGTAAACAGGCTGCTGATCCATCAGGACCTCTCTCTGTCAGCGTCTCCAAACCAAAACTTCATCGTCACAAACTCTCTTCACATCATTTAGGCCTGTCACAATAATTACTATATCGACTTATCGTTCGTTTTTGTAAAAATGGATATGATGTTTTTTTCTGGACTCAATAAATTGTTGTTTCCATGTGTGACTTTTTGTGCTTTTTTTGTGTTTAAAGTGAAACTGGTAATGTTTGACAGGCAGCACGAACTGCTGAACTGCTTTTTTTTCTCCCAAAGCAGCCATTCCAGCTGTATATTATTTTAATAATAAAATAATTTAATACATAATTATCATCTCATTGCAATGTTTTGTTAACAGAGCCTGAAAGTCTATTTTATTTGTTTTGGTTGTAGTTTATTTATTTATGTTTTATTTACCTTGGATATTTAAATATTTCTTTTCCACATTTCAATTCCAGTGTT
>NC_081521.1:15452246-15558191 GCF_030273125.1 Centropristis striata
GTGATTTTTTTTGTTGTAATTTTGTTTTTTTTCTCATACATTTGTGGAGGGCTTTTATCATTATTTTTTTATTTTTTTCTCTCGTCATTTATTATTTTTTTCTCTCAAATTTAGTTTTTTCTAGTAAATTCATCCAAAGTCTCTGGAGTTTATCTGGTGACTATATGGTAAATTTGTCCTTTGATCGTTCTTTCTCTTTCTGTTGTGAGTCCAAAAACTCTGCCTGTCTTACTGTACGAGCTTAGTGATAATAATTCATGATGCTCATTGATTGTAGCCCTGCACCATCACAGGGCTGTGCTGCAGATCTAACTAATAATGCTCATGGACAGATATTGACTGTCAGCAGCAGATGATGAAGATGAAGTACAGCACAGCACTCTAATAATGAGCCTGAGCAGAGGCAGTGTGTGTGTGTGTGTGTGTGTGTGTGTGTGTGTGTGTGTGTGTGTGTGTGTGTGTGCTACAACTATGGAGTTACATTTGTGCCAAAATGTTCAAACAACACTTTTTCAAATTCAAACAAATAAATGTTAATCAAAATATCAAATACGAAATTTAAACAAACAAAAAAAATAAAGTCAAAGACAAATTTCAAAACTTGCAATCAAATTATTTGTGTAATTGCGAAAGAAATCTTTCTTTAAGTCTTTGAATAACATTTTTTTTGTTTTTTTGCTGCTGGTTTTGCATTTGCGATTCTGGTTTAGCTTTTATGATTCTGTCTTTGTGTTTGCAGCCTTTTTGCTTGCGGTTCTGGCACAAATTTCACATGTGGGCGGGTTTCTCTGGGTGCATTCCTATTGGCTAATGTATTTTGACTGAAAGCTGAGCTGCAACTGCCCTGGAAGTTAAAACAAACTGCTCTCTGCTTGTTTCGGCGCAGACTGTGGGAATTTCTGGTGGTGAAGGGAGCGGTAATTTGGAGATCCAACTCATAAAAGTGTCAGTATTGGCCGTCTGTTTATTGTCTTGACCTTTTGCTGTTTTGTTGTGTTAATGCAAAAGTAAGACTCGGCTCTACTAGTGGATATGTAAGGTTAGCTTTCACCTCATAAACATTTAGCATAGCGAGCTAATTGACTGTTCGCAAAAGCTCCGCCCCCTTAGTTACTGTTGCTATGTACATCAAGCTCCCAGGACTGTCAGCAGCCAGGGCGCAGACGGGCGATGTTTGTGTTAGCGTTTTTGGAGTAATACCTCCGGGGAGGAAGGCCGCCCATTCACAAAATGCTACAAAGATTTAGATAAAATAAGTTCATAATGGCCTGTTGGGATGTTATGTCATAGCACAAGTGCTATGAGCAAAAAGGTTGATAGTTTTGTGGCACAGTCGACAAAATCTCTAGCATCTGTATGTAGTTACAAACACCTCATCTGTAGGCTACACTCTAGAAAACAAGTTAAGTTAGGTGACACTGGTGTTAAGATGATGAATTATCCATAGCACAGACTGATGTTTTGTACCATGTGCTACATATATGTAGCACTGTACAGCCCTGTATTATGTTAAGCTCCTGGAATTTTTTCTCGGAAATTTGTGAGGTATTTTTTTCATACGTTTTTTTTTTTTTCATGTCGGACATTTTAGAGTCACTGTGCACACAAGCTCTCCACTGATAGGAACACACCTGAACATTGTCAAAGAATAGTAAATCAGCAGCGTTTGTATGTGTGTGAATATTAAAAGGTGTGTGAGTGGCAGAATGTATTCAACTCCAGCAGTGAGAGAAAAACGTGATTTTGCAACATTTATATTGTTTTATATAATATAAATAATATATATTAGTAGAATATTCATTATCAAACAAAGAGTTTGTTCCGTTAAAAAGCTTTGGTTTGTTTGAATTTGTTGAATTTGTTTGATCTGTCAGCACTTCTCTAAGGTTAGGGCCAGTTCCTGGTTCGGCTCTAAAAGACAGTTTAAAGAGGAAATAAATGATGTAAATGCTGAAAGTGAAGTAGTTAGGAGGACGACGTGATTACTGGAAGTGACATAGCTCAGTAAAAACCTGATGAGGAAGTGAAGAGATGTTTGAATCACATGCTGCACTTTGGTAAAACATGGACACCAACACTGCTCTGCTGGGAGACACGAAAGGGCTTCATTGGGCCTTTGTAATTATTTTTTTTTGTAACTTAATGTCTCCTTTGGTCAATTTGTATCTTTTATGGTAATGTTACATCTATTTTTGGTCTTTCATGACTTTGTTTTATTAGTAATCTGTCTCCTCTTTTGGTAATTTTGTGAAAATGTATGTCTTTTGTTGGTCTTTTATTACTATATTATAATAATTGTATGTCTCCTTGGTCAATTTGTATCTTTTATGGTAATTTTCCATCTTTTATTGTCTGTCATGACTTTGTTTTAGCGATGTTGTGTCTCCTTTTCTTTTTTTGTTGCGTCCATGTTTTTTGGGTCATTTTGTGACTTTTTGGTCCGTTTACATGTTTTTTGGTCTTTTATGAAGGTTTAGTACTTTTTTTGGCAATTTGTATCTTTTTTAGTCATTTTACGTCTTTTGTAGGTTTTTATGACTATTTTAATAATTGTATGTCTCCTTTGGTCATTTTTTGTGTGTTTTTTCCTCTTAAATTTGTGGGTTTTTTTCTTGGAAATTTTTCGAATTTTTTTCTTGGAATTTTTTGGATTTTTCTTCTCATAAATCTGTGATTATTTTTCTCATACATTCTCTTACATTTATGATTTTATTTAATAAATTTGTGAGTTTTTCTCAAACATTTGTGAGGTTTCTTTCTATAATTTGAGATTTTTTTCTCATTAATTAGATTTTTTATCGCATAAATTTGTATTTTTTTCTCATAAATTTGCAAATTTTTTCTTGTAAATTTGCAAGTTTTTTTCTCATATTTTTTTGTTTTTTTTCTTGTAAATTTGTATTTTTTTCCTGTCAATTTGTGAGTTTTTTCTAGTAAATTCATCCAGAGTCTCTGGAGTTTATCTGGTGACTAAAAGGGGAAATTTGTTCTTCTACCGTTCTTTCTCTTTCTTTCTGGGCTCTGGCGTGTCAGCTGACAGACTGTAATGTCACAGTGTGGCCACCAGAGCAACACACATAGATAACAAAAAAAAAAGCAGAAGCAATGAACCAATCTGCACTAAAGTGGGAACAAGTTAAAAACAGAAAACTGAGCCTGGAGCAGTGAGGGCAGCAGAATGGAGGATGATTGCAGCGACACATGTTTAATGTCTGAGTGACCACATGCTGCCGGCTGCACAGATTTAGCCTGAGAGGAGAGAGGGAGGAGAGAAAACAAAGTGGGGGGAGAGAGAGGAGCTGAGTGCTCATTGTAATGGAGCTGTTGGCAGAAGTCCTGCCTGTTCATGGGTATTCATGTAGCTGGTGGCTTCAGTTAAATGGAGCGAACACAGAGAGAGAAAGAGAGAGAGAGAGAGAGAGAGAGAGAGAGTGAGTGAGACATAAGGCCTTTCATAGTGCCGTCCCACTATATTGCCGTAAAGATCTGTGCCGGCTTTTAGGGCGCTCATAGTGATCCTGTGAAGGTGAAGAGATATTCTGCCCTTTCATAGTGCAGTCTGACGTCCGGAACCAGATGAGACGATACTGCAGCATTTACATTAAGGATTAGGATTGTATTTGGACATTTTCTTGGTGCGTTTGGTGGCAGATAGAAGTTTTTACTGTGTGTTGATTCATTAATAGTCACAATTCCACCTGGACAAAGCCTTCAGAGTGGCACTACGACACTATTTACTTCTCATGTTACGTTACTGTCCAAAGCATTGTAATGTTTAGAACATTTAGAACATTTTTGGGTACTATATCATATTAAATAACTCACCATCTTGGAAAGTATGTCAATCCTGGTAAAAATTACATATTTCATTGGTCTCAGAAATGGGCGTGGCAAAATGACTCACTAGCGCCCCCTAGAAAGTTTAAACGGAGCAGCATCCTATGGGGAACATTTACATTTAGTCATTTTGCTTTTATCCAAAGTGACTCTCAGAAAAAGGGAAACAATGAAGGTCTAGTGCTCTAAGAGGCGTTTGTGTAAGTGCTAGTGAGGATTCTTTAAGGACTAGAGTTGTTGTGTGGTGCTAGGAGAGAAGGTCCTCTCTGAAGAGCTGAGACAGAGACAGAGACCCTCTGACAGGAGGTCTGGGACCGGACCAGGACCAGGACTGGAGCATCACCAGAGACCAAACCAACCAGAACAAGGATTCAACCAGCAGAGATAAACTGAAACAGACTATACTTTGGGTTGTGAAAGTGCCCTAAAACATCTCCCAAAACACAAACCAAGTCCACTTCTGCACCTCTAACAGTTGCAGGTACACCAGGTAAACCAGGACCGAGATGACTGAGAATCTCTACAGAAACAATTGGTGGCACGTTACTGGCAGCTATCATGTTAGCTGTTAGCTCCAGCTGCAGCAGTTCTGCAGGTCGACCAGGAGTCCAGCTGGAAGTTGTTCAGGTTACTGAGACTCTGAGTCAGTGACGGGCTGCTCCAGTATACAAGCACAAACCTGTGTGTGTGTGTGTGTGTGTGTGTGTGTTTGTGTGTGTGTGCATAGCTCAGACCAACAGGACAGTAGAGGAATGGTGCCATCTGGAAATATGCCCAAGTGGCTACACACACACACACACACACACACACACACACACACACACACACAAATACACACACACACACACAGGCAGCTCTGAGCAGTAAAGCATCCTGGGAACGCGCTCGTCCAGCTGCTGCAGCCTCGAGGCGTTTACAGGAGAAAAAGCTGCACATTAAATCAGCGACAGAGTTCCAGTTATTTACTCAGCAGTGACTTTTCTCTCTGCAGCGAGTCGACTGTCACAGAAACAAAAACACACAGAACACAAACAAAACGTTCTGAATTCACTGTGTTTCCTTTAAAACACTCGATGGACCTTTATTATGTGAGACTGAAAGTTTCTACAGCAGATTACTATGAGCCATGTTGAAGTTCAGGCAGCGCCCTCTAGTGGCTGTAGTAAATATTACAGGAGAGAAGGAGGAAGTGAGGTTCAGGCAGCAGCAGCATAAAGAAGAGGAGGAATATCACGAGAAAAAAGTGGCAAATTTACAAGAAAAAAAGTAGCGGATTTATGAGATCAAAAAGTTGGAAAAATCTACTTTTACTTCTATCTCTTTTTTCTCCTCAATTTGCCACATTAATCGCATAAACCTGCAGCTTCTTTTCATGGACTTGTGAGTTTAATCTAAAAAATCTGTACCTTCTTTTAGTAGATTTGTCATTCATCTGCGACTTTTTTCTTGTAGATTTGCCACTTTAATCTCATAAATCTGCAACAATTTTTCTCCTATATTTGCCACTAATTTATCATAAATCTGTGACTTTAATCTCATAAATTTGCTACTTTTTTGTTGTAGATTTGCCACTTAAATCTCATAAATTTTATTTTTATCACCTAGATTTGCCATTTTAATAAAAAAAAAATTCAGCTTTTTGCCACTATTTTCTCTAAATATTCCCCCCCTCCCCCTGGTCTGTATTCACTGTCGTCATAAATGTAACCAAACTGAGCCTTTGACAACGTTAACCACGTGTTTAAACTCTGTGATGAGCAGACCTGCTGCTGCTGGTTCACAAACACTCCTGGGGCTCGTATTAACACCACGTGGTCGGATGGTTTAGACGACCTGTTGTGTTGGAACACCTGCACATTCTGAAGCCATAACTTCATTACATGAGGAAGCAGAATATGAAGGTAACTATAACTGAATCAGACTGAAGTCACAGTTTTCCTCCTGAGAGCCTCCAGCTGATTCAAACACAATACATCACCAACAGATCCAGAGCCGATTTTCCAGCTCTCAGTTTAGTTAGAAAACACAATTTGGACATAAATCCTGTTTACTGTGGAGTGTTAATTCTCTTCGGGCTCCCAGCGGCCCCGGAGCTGTCAATAGCATCGACCAAGAGACGAATGGCCCCGAACTCCAACAGCACCGACAGCAGAGTCTGTTAAAGCTGCTCTCGGCTTCAGTCCACACAGATCCTCAATCAGGTTCATCGCCAGAGCTTTGAGTCCAGGCTGCAGGGCCGGAGCTCACTAGGGCCAGGGGCCGCTGGGAGCTGCAGAGACATCCTGAACAGAACAACTGACACTGACACTGACGTGAATAAAGAGTAATAAGATCCGCAGGGCGAAGGCGTTTAAACCATTGTTATTGTTCTATGGATCAGCAACAGTCAGGTCGTGTTTCTGATTTTCCACTTTTAATCTCTTAAATCTTCCACTTTTCTCTAGTAGATTTGCCATTTTTGTCTCATTAATCTGCAACTATTTTTCTCCTAGATTTGACACCCTTTTTCTCATGAATCTGCAATTTTTTTCTTGTTGATTTGCCACTTTTAATATCATAAACGTGTTACTTTTCTCTCATAGATTTTCTCTTAAATATGCATTTTTTTCTCATAAATCTGCAACATTGTCATTGTTATATCGATCAGCAACAGTCAGGTCGTGTTTCTGAATTCATGTGGATGCAGAAGATTTAATATTCAAGCTGTTAAAAGTAAATGACGCCTGAAAACTGGAGAATAATTTCAATTCTCTGTAAAACTGGAAGAGACATTGCTGTGAATTTAGTAGAGCGGCTAAGTGCTCATTTTTGCCAGAATCTTTCAGTTTATGATACAAGCGTGAAAATTGGCATGAACATTCTCCATGGGTCACTTAACAAGAAAATTGTCAGAGACATTTGAAATTTTAAGATGGCGGCCATTTTTCAAGATGGCCGACACCTAAGTGGAGCAGTTAAGTGATATAATGGTTTATTTGGTAATACAAGCATACAAATTGGCATGAGCAGTCTCTGTTGGTCACTTGACAATGACCCTACCACAGTTATTTGAATTTCCAAAATGGCGGCCATTTTTCAAGGTGGCCGACACCTTAATGGAGCAGTTAAGTGATATAATGGTTTATTTGGTGATACAAGCATACAAATTGGCATGAGCAGTCTCTGTTGGTCACTTGACAATGACCCACCCACAGTTATTTGAATTTCCAAGATGGCGGCCATTTTTCAAGATGGCCGACACCTTAATGGAGCAGTTAAGTGATATAATGGTTTATTTGGTGATACAAGCATACGAATTGGCATGAGCAGTATCTGTGGGTCACTTGACCATAACCCACCCACAGTTACTTGAAATTCCAAGATAGCGGCCATTTTTCAAGATGGCCGACACCTTAGTGGAGCAATTAAATTATATAATGGTTTATTTGGTGATACAAGCATAAAAATTGGCATGAGCAGTCTCCATGGGTCACTTGACAATAAGTCACCCACAGTTACTTGGGTTGACAAAAAAACACTCCCAGCCACTTGAAATTTCTATTTTCAAGATGGCCGCCCCCTGGATCCTCAAAAGATCAATTTTCTCATAGAAATGTATTGGGTTTTAGATTATTCTGGAAAACAAGTTTTAACACATCATAATACAGTTGTGTTGATTTGTTGATCATGGACAGATTAGACACGAGTGAGTATCTGCACTACCAGGGCACACTGGTGATATATGACTGCTGTTAAACTCAGAGTGGGGTTCAATGTCAGCCAATTGTAAAGTTAGTCAAAGAAGAGACGACAACTCTCTGAGTAGTTTTAGTTAACTGGGTGGTGTACAGATTGTACAGGGTAAAAATGGCATTGGATGAACGATTGGTGTAGGAACTAAGTGTAGGGTTAAGGCATGAACTTAGTTGTATCCCATACATCAACGTGCTTATTAAAAGGTGGTAAAAGGCTAGACCCTCGGCCTCTGCCTTTGAATTTGCTGCAGACATTGCAGAACAACAAACAGCAGGACACCAAGATCATACTGGTTATGATACCATTGCAAGAAATGCTCCATTATTTCATAAAATAAATGCTCTGCCTATCTTACGTAGTCCAACCTGACTAGATGAAGGTGATGGCATAGAAAGCACATTGACAAGAAACAGAGCAAAATATCATTCAAGCTGTAAACTTATGTTCAACAACACACAGCTGGAAAGGGCACAAAAAAGGCATCTACTGCTGCTAAAGACACTAAAGATACCAAAGATATCCATATCAAGAGGTCAAGAAGATCCCAGACTTCTTATGAGGCTGGATATGTGTGGGGACAGGCATTGAAGAGAGACATCCACAAATGCCGAGCCCGTCCGACTGGGGATGGGTTAAACAGGACAAGGAGTGGAAAGTCTTCTGGACTCCACTTCCACCTATTGCGGAGAGTTGTTGGGAGTTGACAAAATGTGGGTGCACCTAGGCTTGTACTGTGTAGTGTAAGTGCTACAGATATGGACTCAGTTTCCCCTGCTAGAACTTATTTGCTTGTTTCTTTTGCCAGTGTTATTCCTTGTTGTCCTTTGTGTTTTCAAGTGTAAGCCTATGGCTCGGCTTCCCCTCGCCACATCGGCGCATTATGTTCTATTTTGTCACCAGCCTATTACTGTGACATGTTCAGTTTTTACTTTGTAACAATGCTTTCAGTTGCCTCTGGATCTGTCATTATTGCCATTTAGTATTAACCATTGCTCAATTATTATTTTGGAGCACTGTCCGTTCAGCACCACAACTTTGTTTCCCCACCCCTTCGTATTTATTTGGCATGTTTAATGGCAGTAGTAATGGTAAGTTATAAAAAAAGTAATTTAAAAAAGTATTTTAAAAAGCCCTCATGGTAAGGGAGCCTGTGTACCTCTGTGAACCCGGAGAGCTACGCCGGTGGGAGGGAACTCCTGTCAGGTTTTACTAAACTGGGCAGGTCGTGGGCAAGGAGTCAGACAAAGCACAGTCAAACAACCTCTCTTGAGGAACCCAATACATTTCTATGAGAAAATTCATAATTTAAAGGTCCACATGGCAGGCGGCAGTCATCCTGAAAAAAAAAATTGCTGCCTTGAAATTTCAAGTAGCTGTTGCTGGCGTATTGTCAAGTGACCCACAGATACTGCTCATGCCAGTTTTTATGCGTATATCACCCAATAAACCATTGTATCACTTAACTGCTCCACTAAGGTGTCATCCATCTTGAAAAATGGCCGCTATCTTGGAATTTCAAGTAACTGTGCGTTGCTTATTGTCAAGTCACCTACAGATACTGCTCATGCCAATTTTTATGCTTGTATCACCAAATAAACCATTATATAATTTAATTGCGCCACTAAGGTGTCGGCCATCTTGAAAAATGGCCGCCATCTTACAATTTCAAATGTCTCGGACAATTTTCTTGTTAAGTGACCCATGGAGACTGCTCATGCCAATTTTTATGCTTGTAGCACCAAATAAACCATTATATCATTCAATTGCTCCACTAAGGTGTCGGCCATCTTGAAAAATGGCCGCCATCTTGGAATTTCAAGTAACTGTGGGTGGGTTATTGTCAAGTGACCAACAGAGACTGCTCATGCCAATTTGTATGCTTGTATCACCAAATAAACCATTATATCACTTAACTGCTCCACTTAGATGTTGGCCATCTTGAAAAATGTCTCGGACAATTTTCTTGTCAAGTGACCCATGGAGAGTGTTCATGCCAATTTTCACGCTTGTATCATAAACTGAAAGATTATATCACTTAGCCGCTCCACTAATTGGGCCTATGCAGAAGAAAAGACTGAACTGATCTGGATGAGCTGAGAGCTTTTCTGCTTCAGGACCTACAACCGATGGACAGATGAAGGAAATCACTGGTTGCAACTATGACACTTTAATCTCATAAATATGCAACTATTTATCTCATAGATTTGCCACATTAAATCTCATAAATTTGCTACTTTTTTCTCCTAGATTTGCTACTTTTTTCTCCTAGATTTGCTACTTTTTTCTCCTAGATTTGCCACTTTTAATCTCATAAATTCATAAATCTGCAACGTTTTTCTAGTAGATTTGCCACATTAATCTCACAAAGCTACTTTTTTCTCAAAAAATCTACAACTTAAATCTCATAAATCTGTGATTTTTTTCAACTAGAGTTGCCAAATCAATGTCAATATGTAAATAAGAATCGTCACCTGACCCCCTCGACCCCGGCGTGGATTCTGTTGTTTTTTTTCCTACAAACTAAAAGACACAAAATTACCCCAAAAAATGAATTAAAATGACCAAAAAAATGGTTTCTGCACATAATTTTATACTCATATATTCATAAATCTGCAACTTTTTCTCATAGATCTGCCACTTTCTTCTCATAAATCTGCAACTGTTTTTGTAGATTTGCCACATTAATCTCAATCTGCGACTTTAGTTAATACTTAAAAAATATGAGGTGTTTCATGCTTTCCACTCTGCTGTGTGTCACGTCTGCTTCTGGCTCCATTTCAGGAGGAAAAGAGTCTGCAGAGCTGCAACACAAAGACGGGAAACACTGCAGATACACATCTCAACACTGACTGTGTGTGTGTGTGTGTGTGTGTGTGTGATGAATGGCCGTGCTACCCGCCCTGTAGGGTAATTCATTTCTCAACCTGAACAACACTTACTGTCAGAGAGAACAGGATTAATAGACGACACACCACACACACATGTGCACACACACGGACACGCATGCACGCACGCACGCGCACACACTCACACACACACACACACACAGCCGCTCAGGATTCCTGTGGTTTTTGCAGGAAATGATGTCACGAGACGGCGAGCCCTGACACCATGATGACATCAGTCCTGGAGGACCAATGAGATCATAAGCTGACCTTCAGCCGACTGAACTTCTGATGCATACCAATGTAAACACACATTTTAATTTGCTGACAAGAAGCAGGGTGACGATAACACCAAGTGGATTTATTCAGTTCAGACAGTTTAATGATGTTAATTCTCAGTTCCCCCTGCAGCTGTAAAGATGCAAACCATCAGAATAGAAGATGAACGACTGTGTTAGAACATATTTGGTTCTTAAAAGCGTCTGGACATGAAACCAACTGATCAGGCCTTCAGCAGTGGAGAGGGTGTTTCTGACTCATTATCTGTCCAGATGAGGCTTTCATCAGACCAGGAGTTTTCCGTGGAAACCTGAACACCACGCGTACATTTTAAACCATGTAAAACAGAAAGACGGCAGAATTACGAGATTTTGACGTGATGTTTGCTCCTGACACTGGGAGCAGTGAATCACCTTCATAATAAAAATGTGAATACATCACTGGCTGCTGTTTACATGATGTTCTGGAAATGATTCTTCTCAAGAACTGACAGCTGAACATGGATCCAGTTCAATCTTTTCCTTGACAAAACCAGACTTGACATTTTTATGATTGCCCTGAATGTATTTCAGTTGAATGTATTTTTCAATAACTGTGTCTACCTTTCTTTGATCTGTTGGAAATATTCAGGTTTTTGCAAATAAACTTGTCTTAAAATCCACCGTGGAATTTGAGATTTTTTCCCCCTGGGATCCTGGGGGCCTGGGTAAGACTTTTATCTCATCAGATCAGAATCTCTCTGGTTTAGAATCTGATCAGGACCAGGACTCGTCACCATCCTTTTAGCATGTAGCAGTAGCGTGTCCAGTCCTGCTGGAGACTAACAATCAAACTTTATTTCCATCTTGTGCTGCAGAATGTATAATCTGTGCTGATTCTGTCGTCTTGGATACATAAAGTGAACCAGCTCCTGACAGCAGGTCACCAACAGTTAGATGTTAATCTGAGATCCTTCAGACCAGACGAGTTCCTGTTGGATCACCCAGTCAGGATGGTTCCTATCAGAATCAGAATCTGAAGGTAGTGGGCGTGCTGTGGTTTACAGTTTTTGCTCCAGTTAGTATTGATTCTTCATCCTCCAAGATTTCTTACATGCAGAGGTCAATTTATTGTTAAATTTAGGGGGACTAAATTATGGAATACCTTTTCCCATCTGGCAAAGAACTCCATCTCTATAAAATGTTTCAAAAGAAGTCTAAAAGCCCATTTAACTGCTGTTCTAATATAGCTGTGCTATTCTAATTCACAGACAAACACACTTTTTTATCATGTTCATATTTTTGTTTTTATATTGTTATTTTTGTTATTGTTATAACTTGTTGTTGATGTTATACATATGTTATGCTATGTTATGTTATGCTATTATCAGTTTGTTATTACTTTCTTATAACTATGACATTATCAAATTTTAGGTGGAGGCTTTAAATAAGCCCATCTGGGTTTTCTGCCTCTCCCTGCACTTTGCATTATTTGTTATCTTTGTCATTTTATGTTATTATAACTGTGCAAATAAACAAACCTAAACTCATTCTGTCTGAATGGACGTTGGTCACTATGGAGTGTTTGCTGTTATTTACTGACTGTAAACTTGCTCCTTGTGCAACAATCTGCTTCTAGAAACCATCTTCAACTCAGAGTCCATTCTCACGTCTCAGGTCATTCTGAAAGCATCGAGCAGAAACAGGCGACTCAGAGGACTCAGAGACTCATCTGTTTCACCTTCTGTTCTTATTACAGCAGCTTCTTTATATAGAAATGTGGAAAAAATGTTGATACACAAATGTTTCTGCATGCAGCAGCAGCAGAGAGGAGTTAGCTGTAAAGAATCTGGACAGCTGCTGATATTAAGTGTTCCTGCTGCTACACACACACACACACACACACAGACACACACACAGCCTCTCTGCCTCCCACACACACACTGACACACTGTCAACCCCCCAACTCGCCCGTCAGAGGAAGCTTGTTTCTATTCAATGAGCTGCAAATTAGACTGACCCTTCCTACAACCCCCCAACCCATGCACACACACACACACACACACACACACACACACACACACAAACACACACACACACACACACACACATCCAGCCCTGCTCTATGGCCTCTCTCTCTATCCGTCTTGGCTCACTCGCTCTCTTTCTTTTCACTTTGCCTCGTCTCTTTAGAGGCCCTGTCATGCCCCGACACACAGAATGGCCATCAGTCAGACCACACACACACACACACACACACACACACACATAGACATGGGAAATGAGGGGGAGCGGGTCATTAACTCTAGAAAACGGGCAGAAAAGGCATCAGAATGGTTAAAATAGCAGCTGATGGATGAAGACGGAGGGACAGAGGGACAAACAGAGGGGCAGAGGGACGGAGCGACAGACAGAGGGACGGAGGGACAGACAGAGGGATGGAAGGATGGACAGAAGGACAGACAGAAGATGGGCGGACTGGATGAGGACGAGCAGTTTGTGATGCTGTTTGTGTGGAGGAATGGGAGAATGTCTGAATACCTGGGTGTGATGCATTATTCATTGATTAAAGGTGATTATTAGGGACCGAGCACTAACAGTGCGAGGCCCCTATTGTTATTGGTCTGTCCTTCCGAAAAATGAATCTTAATTCTAGCTAATTTGGAAGCTTTATCAGATTCAAAAACTCACCATATTTGGAATAAACGTCAATCTCATATGAAATTTACGTATTCTAGTGTTTGCGGGAATGGGCGTGGCAAAATTACTCACATACGTGTATCATGGGAAGATGCACCAAAAAGTCTGGGGGAGCTATTCTCTAAAACGTACAGGAAGTTGGCCATCTTGGATTGAATATGGCATTTTCCCCATTTCCACCCCGCATAGCCTAAATCCAAATCATTACAGACGGTCACACTATGTGGGTGTGGCATGGCGGCAAAATATGCCGTCGAGCAAATATAGAGTCCAGCCCTTAAAACTTTTAAATAACAATATTTCATAAAGCCCTGCCCCTTATGCTTTATCCACGCCCCCTTTCATAAATTTACCACGTTGCATACTTTAATGCACTCCTCCAACAGATTTCATCCCATTGAATTCAAACTTGGTCAGTACCATCGCAAGGCCTTTGGGAACAAAACTTATCAAAACCTTTACTGACCTTCACAATATGTGGGCTTGACATGGTGGCAAAATATGGCACCTCGCCATAACACACAAGACCCTATAACTTGACCATACATTGTCCAATCTGTCCCAAATTTCTCACACGTGATGAGGGTCCAGCCATGAACACACCCACATGTCAATGTGGACACACAGTCATAACACCCCCTGCTGGCTACAGCAAGTAACATGTTTTACACCTACCATGAGAACAGTGGTAGGAGACATGCAATTTCGGACATAGGGAGTGAGCCCACAGCGCTGCGCCTGACGTGGCCTCCCCCGACGGCTCCACTCTGCTCGGCCCCGTTCAGTCCTGCTTGCAGGCCTAGTTATGATTGTTCCTGCAGCACCAGTTGGACCATGATGCAACATTCACAACATTTTCCTGCCAAATTCATATCCACCCTCACATAGCAACCGTTGCTAATGTGATGATGAAGGAAAGCTTTAACACAGAACGATGAACGTACAGGACGAGAAATGTACGGTGGCCCTGAGAGCTCACAGCACTGCATCTTAGGAAAACATAAGAAAATACACAAAACACAAGCAAATTGAGAAAACATCTTCATCAATTTGAAGGGGGGGGTTGGATTGCAACCCATCCAATAATCCAATCGAGCCACCATATCCCACCCAATATGATACCATAATTATTGATAATGAATGTTAAGTTTTATAAACACAACAATGTGGTAGATTTTCTCAATTTAGCAGTGAAAACACTAGTGTGCGCCTCCTCCCGCTCTGAGATTTGGCTTTGCCCACCTCAGACCAGGCGCGCGTCCCGCCTCCAGTGTCTCCCCATGTCTGTATCCATGGTGATATAAAGACAGCACAGTCCCGCCCCCACATGATCGCTCCATCTGCATGTGCAAAACTAAATTCTATCAACCTGTCCGGCCGGTCAGAGGTCCAAACACACTGCTGCATTATGCCGTTCGTTAGCTGCAAGCTAATATTAGCTAACAATTAAAGTTGATTCAATCACACTAAACTGTGATAAATTGTTTTGAATACTTTCCTGTCGCTAAACGCATGCATCAAAATAAGAGCACAGTGTCAACCACAGAATTTACAAGACGACTGTCAAAATAAGATGCCTTAAATAAAATATACAAGAAACTTTATTCCCTTTAACAATAATGTATTAAAATATGCAATCATTGAGATCAGTGTATATGATGGAATAGTGGCATTAGAATGTGTGAGAGGCCCCCGGACCCCCCTAGCCAGCTGTTTCTCCCCCCTGGCTGGCTGCTCCTAGTGGAAAACATGTTGACGGCAATTAAAAATGACACAGTAGGGTAATTAATGTTTTTTGCTCTCATTTAGCTCTCAAAGTGCACGAGATTGATGCATTTTACTTACAAATGTACAAACATTTTCTAGTTAAAGATTTTCTCATGTCCTCAGGCGGATATCTCAACCCAACCCCCAATGTTCAACTCTGTGAAATGACTCCACTACAGTAAACGTCCTGTATTAAAAACTTTCTGAAGTAAAAGTACAAAAGTAGCAGCATCAAATCTACTTAAAGTATCAAAAGTAAAAGTACTCATTATGCAGAATGGACTCACTTAGATTGTTTTATATATTCTAAATATATTATTGTATTATTATTATTATTGATGCATTTACGTAAGCACCTTTTTAATTTTGTAGGGCACATTTTATCGTCTTAATGTACTGTTATGAGGTTTAATTCGAACAAATATCTAATCACATTATATTTATGATGTTTTTATGTTAAATCTCGACTTGAAGAGTAACTAAAGCTGTCAGATAAATGTAGTGGAATAAAAAGTTCAATATTTGCCTCAGAATGTAGTGGAGTAGTATAAGTATAAAGTTAAATAAAATGGAAATACTCAAGTAAAGCCCAACGTCATTAAAATTGTAGTAAAGTACAGTACTTGAGTAAATGTACTAAGTTACTTTCCACCACTGGCTGCCTGTACACGCGACCTATACCGATGTTTTGACAGGAGGACAGGCTGTCTTAAAGACACCAACAAGCTGCGAGTCAGCGTGACCAATGAAACTATCAGAGCTTCTGTTTGTTTGTTTCTGCTGCAGAACGTACAACAACCTTACAGCCTTGCTGCCTGTGTGTGTGTGTGTGTGTGTGTGTGTGTGTGTGTGTGTGTGTGTGTGTGTCTGTGTGTGAGTCAAACTTTACTCTCCCAGGTTGCCCCCAGCAGCTTCTTTAACGTGCAAAATAAAGAAAAGACGCAACACAGCCGACATCAGCTGTTACTAAGCAACAGCCCACAGGCTTTGGACCAGAACAGGAGACTGTGTGTGTATATGTGAGTGTATGTGTGTGTGAGTGTTCGTGTGTTTGTGTGTGTGTGTGTGTGTGTGTGTGTGTGTGTGTGTGTGTGTGTGTGCGTGTGTGTGTGTGTAAGAGAGAGAGAGTGTGTGTGTGTGTGTGTGTGTGTGTGTGTGTGTGTGTTAGTGTGTGAGTGTTTGTGTGTTTGTGTGTGTGTGTGTGTGTGTGTGTGTGGAGACGTCCGACAGCAGAGAAACAGAGCCGGAGATGACGGGGAGAGGGATGTATGGTGGTAACTATAGCAACAAAGAGGGTCCAGTGTGTGTTTGAATAAACTCAGAGTGAGACGTTAATTAGCCCGCAGCACACACACACCCACACACGCGGTGAGAGTTGGTGAGAGAAGTTAACTGCAGTCAAATAGTTTTCTAATTCCTCCAAACATTTACCAGAAAATATATTTTTGAGGGCTTTATCATATTCCAAAACTCACCAAACTTGGGACAAAATTCAATCTCGACGAAAATTTACACATTTCATTGGTTTCAGAAATGGGCGTGGCAAAATGACCTACGAGCGGCCCCTAGAATTGAGCCCCTAAAACAGGTTTGTCATAGAGACACGAAATTTGGTACATATACGTGTATCATAGGAAGATGCACCAAAAAGTCTCAAGAAGACATACCCAAAACCGAACAGGAAGTCGGCCATCTTGGATTGAAAATGATGTTTTAGACCTTTCCCGCCATTTTCACGCTGCATACTTTAACAAACTCCTCCTACAGATTTAATCCAATCGACTTCAGAGTAGGTCAGTAACATCATAAGGCCTTATAAAATACGAGACTGTATAACTTGACCATTCATTCTGGAGTCAGGACTTTCATGCTCTCCAGAGACAAAATTAATGATAATAATAACAACTAACGGTGTGAATCAGCGTATCGCCCTCACGAAACAGTTTTATTCCGATACTTGAGCACTTCTTTTAAGCATTCTTCAGAAATAAAAGTTCAAAGCTCTTTTACATAATCCTCTCATGAGGTCATCATTATATCAGCAGCATCAGTTGGTCTAAAGACTACAATAATATTGTTTCACGCTATAATTTCTGTGACAATATGTCATCAAACAGAAATAGTTCTTGTCACAGCCTGCGACAAGTTTTACTGTTTCTCTCTCAGTGTTGTCTGGACCACCCTACAAACTGACAGATACTCCTCCTCTCCTTCTTTATACATTTTCCTCCTTAATGTTCTCCCTCTCCTCCTCCTCCTCCTCCTCAGGTCAGGAGGTTGACAGGAGGCATCCATCACTCTGTGTCTGTATTCTCTCGTCAGTTCTCTCCATCACCTCCATAGGGTGTGTTGTCACGGTGACAATGTTGAGTGACAGGTCGTATCTGCAGCTGCTGCAGGACGGACAAGAACTTTTAAAATACTCAAGTCACATGCACACAAACACACACACACATTATGTTTCCACAGTATGGATTCTCTTGACTCCTGAACTTCTTGTTAAGAAACTAAACTGATGTGATCGTCTCTTTAAAACAAGGATGGACAAGAACTTTTAAAATACTCAAGTCACATGCACACAAACACCTCCTTTCAGATGAAAAAGGACATTTAGTGTTTTTTCTTCACAAGTCGCAGCAGGAAATGATTTTGCATCTTAAACAAACAACAGGATGTGTTACTGAATAATAAATGACAGAAACATTGACAAATTTTTTAAGATAAAATTTAAGAACTGTGTGAAGTGCAGCAGACAGAAACGTTTTTGTGTGTTGGTGTGATGGTTTAAGCCAGAACAAAGATCTTTATACCTTTATAGTGTTTAAAGCACTCAGAGCCAGGTCATGTCTCAGCCTCATGCTTTTATTCCCTGTTCAATCTTTGCCATATCTTTTACTATATTTATTCTTTATCTTCTGCCACATTATGTCAAAGTGCTCTCTGTAAAGATCCATGAAAATGTGCAGAACGATGTGTTTTGTGAGAGACACGCCTTGACGCCTTTCAAAGAAATTTTTAAAAACTGGCGTAAATTTTTCATAGAAAACAGCTGACTTTGGCAACTCCATCACCTGACGAGCTCTGAGTTATCTGACAAGATCTCAGTAGTCACCTGAGGAGCTCTCGGTCACCTGAGGAGCTTTCAGTCACATTACCAGCTTTCAGTCACACTACGAGCCATCAGCCACCTGACAAGTTCTGAGAGCAGCAGATAACAAATAGTCGGAGAGAAAAAGTTCTGCTCTTGGAGACGTGTCGTTTCTGTCACACACACACAATATATAAGTTATATTCACAAACACACACACACACACACACACCTGTGGTTTGGATGTTTACATACAGGTGAGGTTGTGTGTTTCTTCTTTTTCATTTCCTAATGGATTTTTTATTACTATGTTTTAATTTGACGGCTCACAGGAGAGACTGAAGGGAGCTGAACTGATTCACTAACTGCATCAGAAAACAATCTGACCACACAAACTCCACAATGAATCAATGTTTATTACACGTTTCTGACTGGAACAACCTGAAGCTGCTTTCTACTTGCTGTCTCCATCTGAACACCCTAAAGGAGACATGAGGTGCTCTATTGGTTCTGAGATGGTGAAGATTGGAGAAGTTTGGTTCCTAAATGTTGAAAAGCTTTAAAGGTGCACAGACTGTTGGCTCTGTTCCTGGTGTAAAACCTGGATGTTTAGCAGCAGGTCATGTGACTCATGTTTTAACTGTCATGTAATAGCTGCTCAGGCTGCTCCTAGATCTGTCTGTGTAATTATTGTGCTGATTTTTGTGTGTAGCAGATGGAAATGAGCTAATAGTTAAATCTGACATAAATTATCTCAGGATTAAAGTTTCTGTGGATGGTTCTTGTTTGACAAAGTTACAGGAAAAGTTTGGTTGAATCATCTGCCTCTTATTGAGGCAGATTATGAGGAGATTCAAATAATTTAATGAAAACATTGTGATTCACGCCAACCAATGGTGGCTGCAGGACAAAGACGTGATGGAGCTGGAACATAGTGAGCCAGTCAGCAACAGAGTGACTGAAACAGTCAGCTGACAGCAGAAATGTGTTTCACATCAACATAACATTTTTATATTCAACACTAATGACTCTGTTTTATTTATTTTATTGACCTCTGAGATGTTTGTTTGTGAAAGTGTGCAGCGAAAACCTGCAGAGACCAAAAGATCTGCAGCAACGTTTATCCAGCCTGAGTGTGTGTGTGTGTGTGTGTGTGTGTGTGTGTGTGTGTGTGTGTGTGTGTGTCTGTGTGTGTGTGTACAGACAGTCTCCTATCAGATCTCTATCAGGTTATTGATGACTGAGACTCTGATCGATGCTCAGAGGTCACCTCTCCTCTCTGTCTGCTCCACACGCTGCCAGCTGCTTACACAAACACACTCTTATACACACACACATATGACAGGAGGCACATGTATATATATATATGCCTTTTCATAATGTTGAGTTTTGAGCTGAACAAAGCATCCATTCAACTTCAAAAATCTATTTCTATGTTGTTGTTTTGTGTTTTTCTGTGTTCTAAATGTTGATCCAGTGGGTCAGTGAAAGATACTGATGGGGTCGTACAGGTGAGGCTGATGGTGAACACGGCCTGAGACGAGTTACGGACCGTCAAATATCAAAATTAAAAGTTAAAGTCAAAGTTAAAATCCTTACATTTTCAATAGAATAGTCTGCATGTTTTTCTTGATGGTGAGAAGTAAAGGTTGCAGCACAGACAGAAACCTGACGTAATTTATACCTCTTTATATTTAATGTAAGAGAAGCATGTTGTTTATATTCCTCCAGACTAGAATAGACATGCAGGCAGTGATGAGTCTGTCAGTAAATGTTTAAACTAAAGTCGACTCGTCTGTCAGGTGGAAATGTTTCTGTTTATCTCCTCTGCTCTGCTCGCTGGAATTTAATGTTTTATATCATTCATGTGCCTTCTGTTAACATAAATTCCTATTTACACACACACACACACACACACACACACACACACACACACACACACACACACACACACACACACACACAGTGCAGACAGTAGTTCAGTGTTTGTCCCATTAAACAGATTCCAGTCTGATTATTACAGAGTGAATAGCAAAACGTCTTCTTCTGTCCAGTCTCTCTTAACAACAACACAGACTGTGACTCCACCAGCTACAGAAGTCTGATTGTATAAAGGTCTATGAGAATATGATTTTACACACCAGTAAACAGTCTCATAATGAGTTTATGTTTCAGGTCTTCTTCAGGACTGCGTGATGTTCATCTAGAGTCAAACCGAGCACAAAGCAGGGGACCAGTTCTGCTGTTGCTGCTGGTCTCCACTTTCCCAGAAACGCTGGCTCTAGCTTCAAGCACAATAACAACAACGGCAGACTACATCGTCTCTCTAGAAATGTTGTCACAACGTGTTAGTTGGTCTGGTTGGTCGAATAGCCCCGCCTTTATTCTGTTTTTATATCTATGTATCTGTTTTTTGAGCTGCTATGACGACTAAATTTCTCCACTGTGGGGACGGCGTAAGTCCCTAACTCAAGGCTTCAGATCAGCTTCCACCTGGTCCATGACGACTTGTGCATCAACTTCAGCGGGATCGCAGATAAGCTGCACTTGGCAGCAGGGTCCCTCTGCGTCTGCAGGTTCCGTCTGCAGGTTCCGTCTGCAGGTTCCGTCTGCAGGTTCCGTCTGCAGGTTCCGTCTGCGTCTGTAGGTTCCGCCTGAGTCTGCAGGGTCTGTCTGCATCTGTAGGATCCGTCTGTGTCTGCAGGGTGTTTCTGCATCTGCAGGGTGTTTCTGCGCCTGCAGGGTCTTTCTGCGTCTGCAGGTTCCGTCTGCGTCTGCAGGGTTCATCTGCGTCTGCAGGTTCCGTCTGCATCTGCAGGTTCGGCCTGCGTATGCAGGGGCCATCTGCGTCTGTAGGGTCCGTCTGAGTCTGCAGGTTTGTCTTTGTCTTCAGGGTCCATCTGCATCTGCAGGGTCTGTCTGTGTCTGCAGGTTCCGTCTGCAAGTTCCGTCTGCAAGTTCTGTCTGCGTCTGCAGGTTCTGTCTGCAGGGTCCATCTGCGTCTGCGGGTTCCCACTGCGTCTGCAGGGTCCGTCTGTGACTGCAGGTTCCGTCTGCAGGTTCCGTCTGCGTCTGTAGGTTCCGCCTGAGTCTGCAGGGTCTGTCTGCATCTGCAGGATCCGTCTGTGTCTGCAGGGTGTTTCTGCGTCTGCAGGGTCTTTCTGCGCCTGCAGGGTCTTTCTGCGTCTGCAGGTTCCGTCTGCGTCTGCAGGGTTCATCTGCGTCTGCAGGTTCCGTCTGCATCTGCAGGTTCGGCCTGCGTATGCAGGGGCCATCTGCGTCTGCAGGGTCTTTCTGCGCCTGCAGGGTCTTTCTGCGTCTGCAGGTTCCGTCTGTGTCTGCAGGGTTCATCTGCGTCTGCAGGGTCTTTCTGCGCCTGCAGGGTCTTTCTGCGTCTGCAGGTTCCGTCTGCGTCTGCAGGGTCCGTCTGTGAGTGCAGGTTCCATCTGTGTCTGCAAGTTCTGCCTGCGTCTGCAGGGTCAGTCTGCATCAGCAGGTTCCGTCTGCAGGTTCCGTCTGCAGGTTCCGCCAGCGTCTGCAAGGTTGGGCTGTATCTGCAGGTTCCATCTCCAGGTTCCTTCTGCGTCTGCAGGGTCCCTCTGCGTCTGCAGGGTCCGTCTGCGTCTGTAGGGTCCATCTGCGTCAGCAGGGTCCGTCTGCGTTTGCAGGGTCCTTCTGCAGGGTTCGTCTGTGTCTGCAGGTTACGTCTGTGTCTGCAGGGTGCGTCTGCATTTGCAGGGTCTTTCTGCATCTGCAGGGTCCGTCTGCATCTGCAGGGTCCGTCTGCATCTGGAGGGCCCGTCTGCATCTGGAGGGCCCGTCTGCGTCTGCAGGGTCCATCTGTGTCTGCTGGTTCTGTCTGCATCTGCAGGGTCCATCTGAATCTGCAGGGTCCATCTGAATCTGCAGGGTCCATTTGCGTCTGCAGGTTCCGCCTGCGTCTGCACGTTGCGTCTGTGTCTGCAGGGTCCGTCTGCATTTGCAGGGTCTTTCTGCATCTGCGGGGAGTCAGAACCAACACTGACAGCAGGCTGTGCTGCTGAGCTCGCTGCAGGGGAGGGAGAAAAAGGCTTTTTTGCCAATTTTATTATAATAATACCAAAACCGAAACAACAAACGAAATGCAGAGTCTGATCTTTGGAGCACGGCCCACGGCAGTGGCTTGACGTTTATGTGGTTATGTGTTTCTATGAGTCTCTGGCTTTTATTGTTTCACTCCAGCTGTCATGATGTCATTTACAAGAAGTGCTTTTATTCACAGAAACACACAAACAGAAAGGCAGCCTGCAGTCAAATATAAAATCAGAGACTCGATGGAACAACAAAACTTCGGTTGAAGTTTATTTCTGCTCACAGACTGCTCTGTGACTTCCTCTCAGCTCTTTGTTGCACAGATATAAAGGGTAAGTGTCTCTTCTAATGTCCTTCTAATGACAGAAACCAGACACAGCCTCTGTCTGTCTGTGTGTGTCTCTCTCTCACACACACACACACACACACACACACACGCTGGTCATGCTGTCCTGTTTTCGAGGCTGAACTGTATTTAAGTGGATTACTCTGCATCTGTTTCCGGGTTTTGTTCTGAAGAGCATCTGATGCTGCAGCCGTGATGAGGCTGTTTTTAATCCAAGCAGCTCACATTAAACATCTGGAGCATCTTTATTTCACCTGCAGGTACCGCGGCTCAGCCTGTGGCCGTCTGCTCGCCCATCTGGAGGGAAACTAAGTGTTTGTCTAATATGTATTAAACACGTTTCAACAGGCTCCCTTTATGCAGCCAGCACCTGCTGCCTTTTACCCGCCAATAAAAAGGAGATAAAAAACGTCCAAACGGAGATTTACATCTGACCTTCATTACAACTGACTAACTTTCACTGAGCTACTGCCAGACACTAAAAGTCATGTTTAACCTTCAGATAGTGGATTCTGCTGCCTTTCTAGAAGTCGTAAACCAGCTGAGAGATGTGTACTCGTCAGAGGTGTCAAGTAACGACGTATGAATACTTCGTTACCTTACCCTACTTAAGTAGAAATTTTGGGTATCTATACTTTCGTGGAGTAATTACTTTTCAGCTGACTTTTTACTTCTACTCCTTATATTATCTGTACTTTCTACTCGATACATTTTAGAAATAGCTTCATTACTCGTATTTCATTTTGGCTTGTTTTCATTACGGATTTTCATCATTCAAAAGACACACACACAATAACCCCTATTATATATATATCCAGATAAATTGCTCCATCCAGATCCAACAAAAACAAACAAACAAGACAAAAAACAAACAAAAATCCATACAAGTACATGTTTACATCTCAAAAACAAAACAAAAACCAACTGATCATAAACAATCAGTTTAACTTTCCAGTACATATTGACAATTTTTTCTGCATTTGTACATGTTTTTAAATCTATTAATATCTGTACAACCTTTTAAATCCTGTAGTTGGGAATTCCATATTTTTACACCAACAACCGGAACACACATTTGTTTCAAGGTAGTCCGAGCAAATTGGTGCTTAAAATCAAATCTTCTTCTATGATTTCCATCTTCTGAAGTAAACAGAAATAGCTTTTTCAGGTTTTCTGGTAAAACTCTGTTTCTGGCTTTGAACATAATTAGCAGTGTCTGGAGTTCTGTTATCTCAGTAAGTTTCAATAACCCTGATTTAATAAATAAACTATTGGTAATTTCCCTAAAGTTGACTTTGTGGATGATTCGGATTGCTCTTTTCTGCAATAAGAACAAAGGCATTATATTGCTCACATATGTATTACCCCATACTTCTGCACAATAATTCAAGTAAGGCAGTATAAGTGAACAATACAACATTCTCATTGTATTGCATTTGCAATCTAAAATATATTTGACTTTGTTCAAAATGAAAATATTCTTTGACATTTTTTTAAACATATGATACCTGCGAATTCCATGTCAAATTGTCATCCAATATAATACCCAAAAACTTAAACTCTGATACCTTCTAAAATTTAACTCCATCAATGAATAATGACACTTCCTCTTTACTTCTTTTAGCAAAGACCATAAACTTGTTTTTTAACAGATTTAACGATAACTTATTTACATGAAACCAAATTTTAAGTTTCACCTGTTCACTTTCAATATTTTCAGATGTTTTTAAATTATCTCCTGAACAGAAGAAATTTGTGTCATCTGCAAACAAAATAAATCGTAACAATTTAGAAACTTCACAAGTATATATACCCGTTGCCAGGTATTTCCAAAAACGGACACCACCGCTGCTGAATTACATGCGCCGCTGCTGAAATTTCACATGATCATTAATATCAATGCGCCACTAATGATTTCTACTCGCACTGTGTGAGCACAACAACACACAACGTTATTTTCAACTTGTTTTGAGTCATCAACAAGCTCATCAAATCATGTCGGACCCTCTTAGGACATCAACGTGAAAGGTAACATTCAAGCTTATTCACGGTCTATATAGTGAGTAGCGCAGGTACCGGAGCAGGAATTTCACAAGGGCCACGGCCTCGCACGCCGAACTAAATCCAATCAACCTGTCCGGGCGGTAGGGTGTTTCATTTCTTTTGTACATTATGTCGAAGCGATGTAGATGTGAGCAGCAAAGGCAAAGCAGCTATCGAGAGACATGCTAGCACTGACAAGCATCGAGCTAATCGGAGTACAACTCTGCTTAATACCAGATCATACCAAATAAATATCTGCTTGCTTGTCCCGTGTATGCAAAGTGTCCTCCTTTTTGATGTGAAGGAAATGGCCACCCTACCGGGCGGTCAGAGGTCCAAATACATGCCGCGAGCTAACATTAGCTAACAGTTAAAGTTGTTTGAATCACACTAAACTGTGACTAACTGTTTTGAATAACTTCCTGTCCCTAAACGCATGCCGCTTCCAAAATAACAGCGCAGTGTGTTAACAGAATTGACCACAGAATTTATAAAAAGACTGTCAAAATAAGATGCCTTAAATAAAATATACAAGAACCCTTATCCTCCTTTAAAATAAATCTTAAATAGGCAATGATTAAGTTCAGTGTATATGATGGAATAGTGGAATTAGATCTGCAGGAGGCCGCCAAATTTGGGCTTTTATGGAAAAAAAACACTGGCTGGCTGCTCCATGTCCTCGTGGAAAGCATATTGACAGCAATTAAAAATGACACAATATTGGAAAACAAAGATTTTATAATACAGTATCTCCCGACTGAAAAATGTTATGTGAGGTGTTTGCTCTCATTTATCTCTCAAAGTGCACAACATTGCATGCATTTTACTTTACAAGGAGCTGTTTCTTTACCTGCTTGACTGTTTCGACTGAGACTCCAATCTTCCACAGAAGTGTCATTACTAGTCCTTAAATTAAATTCATTATGGATGTGGATTTAACATCATTGTTTTATTTTATGGCCTTGATACCCTGGCTTTTGGCCTTTGTGCCCTCAAAAAATTGACAACACAAAAGGCCAAGTGGCCTTGTTGTCTTGTTGTCTATTATGTAAATAGCTGGTTAGAACAACTCCTCTCACACCATATGTATTGCTATTCATAACTTAGCAATTAAAATTGAGTGATCTATTGTGTAGAATGATTTCTTTAGGTCAATGAATACCCCTATTGTATATTTCCTTCTGTCAATTGCTGTTGTAATTTCCACAAATATTTCCATTATTGCTAGAGCAGTAGACCGATTTGTCCGAAAACCATACTGACTCTCACTTAATATATTATTTTTTTCAATAAAGTTATCTAGTTTTTGAACAAACAACTTTTCTAGCACTTTTGAAAATTGGGCAAGTAATGATACCGGTCTGTAATTGTTAAAGCTGTGTTTATCTCCTGCTTTGAAAAGAGGAATGACCTTTGCTGTTTTCATCCTCTCTGGAAAAACACCTGTTTTAAATGAAAGATTATAAACATAACATAGTGGTTTAATAATACAGTCAATAGTCATTTTTACTATTTTAATGTCTATTCCATCCCTATCAGTTGACGTCTTATTTTTTGTTTTAGCTACCACAGAAGTAATTTGATTTTCACTTACCTCACCAAGAAACATTGACTGCATCACTTTATTTTCCCCTTTCCGGCTACTTTCTGATTGACCATGATTTTTTATGATATCATTTGCCAAATTAGGCCCAACATTTACAAAAAATTTTTAAATTAAATTAATTTGCCACTTCATTCATGTTTTTAATCACCTTATTGTCCTTAATGAAGTGATTGGGTAGGTCTGTGGTTTTAGATTTGTTACCTATTGCACTGTTTAGAATGTTCCATGTACTCTTAATGTTGCTTTTATTTTCTTGTAAAATTGTATTATAATATTCCTTTGGTCAGTGTATGTTTGAATGCTCTTGTATTTCTCTAGGGATAAATAAAGAACCTATCTGTCTACATTCCGGGGTTTCCCATTAATTACTAGATTGTGGCTGCTCATCAGACTATCATGTGCTGCACTAACGTCACATTTTTACAACTACAGAAAGTATATTTACACTACTTATGGTATAAATTTATTTGCCGTTGTGTTGTCACCCGTCAGTCAGTCAAAACCCTGATCCACCTCTCCGTCCAAACGGTGTTGTATTCACTGTTCGGTAGCCACAAGCTAGCATCAGCTAACAATTTAAGTTGCTTTAATCACAAAAAACTAAACTGTGACAAATTATTTCCTGTCGCTAAACACATGCAGCTTGCCAAATAAGAGCACAGTGGTTCAACAGAATCCACCAAAGCATTTACAAGAAGACTGTCAAAATAAGATGCCTTAAATAAAACATACAATAACCCGTATTCTCCTTTACAATATTTCATTAAAATATACAATCATTAAGATCAGTGTATAAAATGGAATAGTAGCATTAGAATGTGCAAGAGGCAACCAAATTTGGGCTTTTTATGAAAAAAGTACTACTAATCTACCCCCTAGCCAATTTTTGTACATTTTTACTTAAAAATGTACAAAAATTTCTCCCAGGGGGGGCATTCCCCCGGACCCTCTAGATGCTTCGATGTCCCCCCACAGACTCTCATAAAATCCTGTGGGAAACAAGCTGCATTCAGACTGAAGAGATGTTGTTGTTGTTATAAATGATGGACGATCAGGATGCTGCGAGCTTGTGGAGGAGGTGTGTGGTGTGGGCGGCTGATAACACCACCTGTCACTTTTAAGTGTTGTTGATGTGTTTTCAGTCGTGTGGTGAACACGCAGCTCGCTGACCTCTGACCCTGGATGCACGACCCGGATTTAAACCCGCAGCAGCTCCGTACAGTCAGGATTACAGATTACCCATCTGTCACATGACCTACAACAATGAGCCGACCCCACCGACCCGGACAAAGGCACAGCGAGGCACAGCGCGGCACGTTGAGGCATGGCGAGGCGAGTCATGGCGAGGCAAGATGCAGAAAATTGCCAAAAATACGGTAAAAACAGGCAACTGGTTGTGGTCATTTAAGTCCTTTTGTTTGGTAATTTTGTGTCTTTTTTTAGTTATTTTACATCTTTTCTGTTTTATTCCAATTAAAAAATATATCAGAGAAATGTAACTTTTTTTCCTGATTTCTGTCATTCTAACTGTGTTATTCTGCATTAAGACATGTTTGAGTTGTTCTGAGCTGCAGGATGAGATTTATTAATTGTTACATAGATCTTATGGATTTTTTATGTTGCAGTGAAATACAAGGACACAGAGAGTTGAATGTAGAAAGAGTAAAGAAATGCCCTGAAGCAGCTCGTTGGGGTTCGGAGGGGGAAACTATGAACAAACGGCTGATTCTGTTTAATAAATTTGAATAATTTTAGAGCTGAGCCTCATTTCAACACACAGAAAATATATTTGTTTAATAAATCACACCATGATCATTTGAATAAATATTTTTAAATGAAAGTGAGAATAATGATGCAGAAGTGATCTCCACCTGCAGCTGTGAATCATGTGGTAAAGACAGAACAACGATCGTAATAGATGTGTTTTTCTGAAACAATTGTGCAGCTCTTGTCTGGAACAAAGTGACTGAAGGCGACATCCTGCAGAATCAACCAGAACTAATCAGAACCAATCAGAGCCAACCAAAACCAATCAGTACCAAGCAGAACAAACCAAAACCAATCAGAGCTCATCATTAAGAGACAGAACTCACAGCAAGACAAGCAAAAAGTTTATAAACTGTGAGTCATCAGAAATAATCTGACCTGTTCACTACCAGCCCCACTGTGTGTGTGTGAGTGTGTGTGTGTATGTGTGCGTGCGTGCGTGTGTGTGTGTGTGTGCATGTGTGTGTGTGTGTGTGTGTGTGTGTGCGTGCGTGTGCAGTGGTTGAGTCTGAGTTTAATGAGGCTGCATCAAACTGTCCAGTATCTCAATATCTGACCTTTTTATCGCACAGTGTGTGTGTGTGTGTGTGTGTGTGTGTGCGTGTGTGTGCGTGTGTGTGTGTGCGTGTGTGTGTTTAATGAAGCTTTGGGAAACTGTTTGACTCAGTCTGAACATTAGACTGGTGCTAATGTATGGAAGAATTATCCTATCTTTATTCAAGAGCGTAGATTTTCAGTTTGAGAGCATAATTTGTCTTTCTCGTGCTCAGATTTGTTCTCCTCATGCTCACATTTTGCGCTCGCACTCAGATTTCTGCTGCTTTCTTTCAAAATGTGTGCGTGCACTTAAAAATCACATGCTTGTGCTCACATTTCTTCTTCTTGGACACAAACATTTTGCTCGCACTCAAATATGTCCTGTGCGCACTCAAATCTAAAGTCCACGTGCTCAGATCTCAACTCTGTGCTCTCAAAACTTTTGTGCTCGCACCCAGAACACGCACGTCCTCTCAGGTTGAGGTGTCTGCTCAGACTGAACGATGTCCCACCCTGCGCTTAAACTAGTGTGTTTCACCAGCCAATAGGGAGACAGCTAGATTGTGACCCGGTCTTAGGTGCGTTCCCTAGCCTTTTTGAGCACTCCGTCGGGGCGGGTATATGGTCTGTTTGTAAAACGGCTTCTCTCTTAAAATACACCAATTTACCATATTAGCCAGCTATTTGAATCGTCACCTATTTAAAACGCAGCATATTTATGTAGAATTAATCTTAAGTAGTCCTAAAAAGAGTTATGGTAGTTTAGATTATATATATATATTTTTTTCTATTATTATTTATATATATATATATATTTTTTTTTTTCATCTGCACAGTGGTGTCACGATAGTCCAGTGGTGAAGTACACGACCAACTGTTGCATTTTAAACTATGGGACGCCGGTTCGCATCCCGTCCGCCGCACTCTTGCTGCATGTCTTATTATGATTTAAAATTTTAATTGATAAATTAATGTAACAGTAATACAATCCGTGTAACCAGCTGATTCTCTTATTGCAACGTGTATCACCGTCCTATTTACCCGGTCAAAGCCAGGGGGCGCATAATTAGGCTAATGTTGGTAATACTTTCACTTTCACAAGAAGAAGACTTTGAGCAGGATTCGGAGCGCGGCAGCGAATGAATGGGAGACAGATGGATGGCCAAAGACCTCAAGTAAGTTCATTGCTAAATGTTGCTACAACTCAAAACACTTGTAGCCTACTTATCAACATATATAGCGGGCCTTTGTCGGCACTAGGGACAGAAACTCATTATGAATGAAGTGACGTCAGCGTGGATTCCCTTCAGCTCGCGCATCATTATGTGTGCCAACCTGCCGCCGGTACGATCATACGTTGCCAATTATTGTACTTTCGTTGTACATGTTACATTGAAGGCCCGCTATATATGTTGATAAGTACGAGTGTCAAAATGATTACTGTACTGTTATTGAAACTACTGTATATGATCGATGTGTTTTGAAAAATATATATATAATCTAAACTACCGTAACTCTTTTTAGGACTACTTAAGATTAATTCTACATAAATATGCTGCGTTTTAAATAGGTGACGATTCAAATAGCTGGCTTATATGGTAAATTGGTGTATTTTAAGAGAGAAGCAGTTTTACAAACAGACCATATACCCGCCCCGACGGAGCGCTCAAAAAGGCTAGAGAACGCACCTAAGACCGGGCCACAATCTAGCTGTCTCCCTATTGGCTGGTGAAACACACTAGTTTAAGTGCAGGGCGGGACATCGTTCAGTCTGAGCAGACACCTCAACCTGAGAGGACGTGTGTGTTCTGGGTGCGAGCACAAAAGTTTTGAGAGCGCAGAGTTGAGATCTGAGCGCGTAGACTTTAGATTTGAGTGCGCACAGGACATATTTGAGTGCGAGCAAAATGTTTGTGTCCAAGAAGAAGAAATGTGAGCACAAGCATGTGATTTTTAAGTGCACACACACATTTTGAAAGAAAGCAGCAGAAATCTGAGTGCGAGCGCAAAATGTGAGCATGAGGAGAACAAATCTGAGCATGAGAAAGACAAATTATGCTCTCAAACTGAAAATCTACGCTCTTGAATAAAGATAGGATAATTCTTCCATACTAATGGACCAGTTTAGACACGCATGGAGGAGAAACATCCTTCTCTCTGAGCCTGTCTGGCTTTCTTTCACACATCCTGTCTGTCTCTCAGAGCCTGTCTGTCTCCCCTCACATGTCCCATCTGTCTCTCTGTCCCTCTGTCACTTGTCCCGTCTCTCTCTCTGTCTCTCCTTCTTGAAGGTTATGATTTGTTTGTGATAAAGAAAGTCAGATCACTTTGTTTAAGAAAATGTTTAGAATTTGCCTGTTGTTTCCCATAGATGCAAACGACTGCTGCGTCTGATGGGGCTGTAGTTTGAATAAATCTGAGGTACTGTTCATCGATGATCTATTTCTACAGCAGCAGCGAGTCTGAAGTGTCACATCCACCTGAAGCGAGAGAGAAAACAAGATGTTGGTGGTTCTTCTGCTCCTCATGGCTGCACCAGGCAAGTCTTTCTTTCTTTTATATTCGCACTACATTAATATATCATTGTGGCTGCAGAGCCTTTCTCACAACTCTTTTATGATGCCCTTCAGTTACATTATAATTGATGTAGAGACTAAAGCAGACTGGTTGATGTTGATGACATCATACATGGCTGGATAAAGAGCAACAGTCCCGGGGCCTCAGGTCTCAGGGCCCCGCCACCTTCACCATGTTGGACACTTGCATTGAAATATTTTTTGCTGGTTTCTAATTTTGCAGTCCAGCTCGGAGGATGTAATTTATAAACTGAGTCCTCTGATCATTGTCAAAGTGACTTTTAAACCCAAACACACACTGACCTGATATCCTTTTTAAAAAGCAGGAATCAGTCACATCTCTAATTGTTCTGAAAATGTATTAGAGATGAATCAGTTCATATAAGCTCAGTCTCTGTCGCCCCCTGCTAAATCTGAACCACAACACTTTATTATACAATATACTTTACTAGGGCCACGGGGCAATCGCACCGAGCACTGGTCACATACAGCAATAGCTGTAGGGACAAGTGCTCGGGGCGAGTACTAGTCCTACAACTTGAAGAGTTGCAGGACAAATTATATATCAAAACGTGCGGTTTGATCGGGATCGGTGTGCTATTACTTTTCAATACAGAATACGAATTTAATTTAATTACGAAACTGCTCAAAATTTTGCATTGAAATGAATGGGACGGCCGAAGAAAAATGAGCGAAAAAGAACAATAATTGGAGATTTTTAAATGTCTACTTCTCCTATATAATTTCACCTAGAGACTCCATTTAAACTTTAAACAGTAGACACAAGTCTTGTGTATTGGTGTATTAATCCACGTTTCGATAGGTCATATAGTTTTTTATCAATCCCTGTTCAATGACCATGATCATTTTTGGAGAAATTCTGAGATTATAATGGGTGTGTATTGCACGGAATGCTCCTGTCACAGTGTGTGACATCATCACCAGAGTGTACAAAAAAAAATTGTCAAAAAAGAAATTTGAAAACTGCGCTCCAGGCTGCAAATTCCACTCTACAGAAATAATTTATACATAGAAATGTAGGCAAATTTGTCTTCTCACTCACAATCCTCCTTTTTTAGATTGCTCTAACAAAGCTATTTTTTCATTTTTCTGGAAAAAAAACATATGTAGACGTTCAGGAAGAACTCAGGACGCTCAAAGTGAAGTCGGATCAATGATAGGTTAATATGGAAATGTTAGCCTCTGAAAAGTATGTAATCTATATGACTCAATACTTGGTTGGGGCTGTTTGACTTGAACTACATAATTTTCGAATTTATTGAGATGCAGCTGTAAACTCGGAAAGAGGTCCCAAGCCAAAAAGGTTTAAAATATGATGATGTATTATGTGGATAAATATGTCCGGTTTCTTCTATGCAGAAAAAGTAAAAAGATTTCAGTGTGAAATGAATGTTGTGCAGTTATATTATATAATATGTTATATTATTGCAAGTGTGTGTGTGTGTGTATGTGTGTGTGTGTGTGTGTTTGGTGTGTTTGTGTGCGTGTGTGTGTGTGTGTGTGTACGAAGCTGTATGTTTTCACACAATGAGTTGTAAATACCATGCTGTGAAGGTTGGCCTGGGCCATATGTGGCGTTACAAGCTTCTACAAACCGTGCGTTTGTTAAAAGTCAATTTAAAGTATATTGTATGTGAATGACTTCTACAACAATTATAATTAAAACACACATACACCAAATCATTGATTACAGATCAAATAAGGTCTTTGTACTTAAGTCCTTGCTGATTTTCTTTTCTAAGCCCAGTACATACCAGTCCATAAAAGTGAAGGATTATGAAGAAAGGGGTTGTGAGGAGGTTTGGTTTCAGGCTGAAATCAAGCAGTTCTTAGCTGATTTAGTTGCAGGATGGGTTTCAATAATATCCTGTCTTGCAAATTAAGTTTTGCTTGCTCCTATTTGTTGAGGAAGTCTTTCTGGAGGTTGCAATGAATGTGTGTTCAATAATCCAACCTTTGGGTGCACAGATAAAGACTGGGAGTTGTTTCAGAATTCCTTGTTGAAAAGGAGATTTTCTGCAGAAGGGCCCCCAACCTGAGATGCAGAGGATCTCTGCAGGGGATGACGAAGGAGGTGGCTCTGGTGTCTGGGGGACCCAGACCTCTGTAGCCTCCTGAGGCCAGTGGAGAAAGTGGAAGAAGAGAGGGCTCTGAACTCTTTTTACAGGAGACCCTATGTGCTGTCACAGATCTCCTGCCCAATGGGTGAACTTTAGGTGTCATAAACACCAAGCATCATGGGAGGGGAAATCTGGTCCTTGCCAGATTATCAAAATGGAGGTGAGATGCCATGTTTAGAGTTGAGTGAGAATGCGGTTGCATTTTAATCCACAAATGAACAAGATTCACATGTGGCAAGATCCCAACATCAACATGTATAAAAAGCTATTTTTGCATAAATGTGATCAGTATGCAAGTGTGTCTCTACAGGCCTGTGAGCTGGACCTCAGTACCATTTCATTTCTGACCTGAAGAATTGTACTGAAGCACAAAGTTACTGCAGAGAGAAATACACAGACCTGGAGAATGTGGAGATCCTGAACAGAAAGGCAGAGACAACTGTGAGTTCACTTTTCTCTTTCTTTCCTTTCAAACATGTTTCTGACATCATGTCAGTGACAGGTGGATAAAAAGTTTAACAATCTGAGCCCTGATACTTCAGAGAAACTTTTAAATCTTTTTACTCTGAACGAGGACAAAGGATTTAGTTCCCCATTGAACGTGCATTATAAGGGATCTCCTCATGTCCAGCAGGACCAGCAGGAATTATTACAGGATGCAGAACCTGTTTCACTGTTCATATGGACACCTGAATATTATTATTAATGCAAATATGTGTTTCAGGACGTCTGGATCGGGCTGTACGATGACGTGAACAGCTGGAGGTGGTCACTGTCAGACACAAGTTTCTACACACACGGAGAGGAGGAGTTCAGATTATGGTATCCTGGAAAACCAGACAATTGGCTCGGCGCAGAATACTGCTCAGGGATAAATGATAATGGACAATGGTACGATATCAACTGCACACACAACAGACAGTTGGCAGTCTGCTCTGATGTGAGAGGTGAGAATATTGAGCAGTGAAGGTAAAACATACCAGTTGAGCTTGTTGACCTCTCCCCTTCTCTGCTGCTCTCTGCCTCTCTGTCTTCAGTTACATGAAGGTCATTTAAAGCAGATGGATGTGAGTCCTGCCTTCATTTCACTGTGAGAAGCTGCAGGTTTATATAAAAAGCTCCATCATTAACAGGTTTATCCCACGTCACTGTCTCAGTCAACAGGGCTGCAAGAAAAGGAGTTCATATGCACACAGCTCCACGGTGACTTCAGCTTCATGCTGACATTCATTAAGAAACATCAAACTGCTGAGAAAAATATTCATACGGAGAAAAACTCTAATATAAAGTAAGCATCAGTGATGTGTGTTATTTTGCCTCTGCACAGCTCTTCTCTGTGCTCTATTTTCAGGGCTGGATGTGACATTTGTCCTCACTGACGACTCCATGAGCTGGATTGAGGCCCAGAGCTACTGCAGAGAACACCACACAGACCTGGCCAGTGTGAGAGACATGACAGAGAACCAGAAGGTCCAGGAGCTGGTTCAAGCAGGAGGAGTAGGAGGAGTCTGGATCTGCCTTTTCAGAGACTCCTGGAAGTGGTCCATTGGAAGTGACTCCTCGTTCAAATACTGGCTGTCAGGGAAACCCTACACTATAAAAAAGGATTTTTGTGGGTAGTAAATATAATCCATTCAAATTGTCTAAATTATACCAAAAAAAATCGGTCAGCACATGAACTGTATTATATTGGGTACATTTGACCTTCTCTACCCATTTTTTAACAGTAACAATTTCCACACAAATAAACTGAATAATATCTACCCAGAGATATTGGGTGTGCACTGAAGGGTGCGCATGCGTGGTCACTTCTTCTCTGCTGTGGACCGTTGGTTGGCGGGACGTCTCCGGTTGTGGTTTGGCATCGTGGTGGAAGGTAAGATCGATATAGATCATAAAACTGTGTTTCTTTCGATGAATGACAATGTGAACACATGTATAATTCTGATATGTCGCAAGATTAATCGGGAACGCTCGGTATTAAACACGAAATTACGGCTAATTGAGCACAAGCAAGGTTCTTCTGGAACGCAATATGAAAGATGCTAGTAAGAATGTTAATTTCTAAGCTAAATTAGCTACATAGTGGATATGATATGATGTTTAATTGGGGGATACGCTTACAGTAAACTTCGTTTTCTAACTAACTTGGCCCATATTGTTACGGCATAATGTCGCATTTTTCACTGCATGTCCCTCGTCGGACTCCATCATCGGACTCGTACACCGTTGCCACCGTCACTATGGTGGCGCTTCTTTTTTCTTTTTTTTTTTTTTTACAGCATACGGCATGGGGTTCTCGGGGGACACAAATAAGTGATGCACATAAGTTTTATGTACCCAGCGTTAGCTTTAAGCACGGTACAATGATACAAACACAGAAAGACGGGAGAAACTTTGGAACAGGTGTTTAGAGAGTTGATACCGCTCATAACAAACAGCTCTGTGCGTCGCGAGTGACGGAGACAGGCTGATGTTTACACTAACGGACAGCCGTCCGACCGGAGCAGCAATAGGAGGTGAAGTAACGTTAGTATTATGCAGTGTTTATTTCACGTTGTCAACCAAATAGCACAACAGGTACTTAAAACTCATTCGAGTCTGTGTGTGTTGCCTTCTTCTGGGCAAATGTTAAGGTTCAAATAATTTTACTCAATTATTAGAAGCTAAACCACGAGTCTCAATTCAAAGGCTTAATGTAAATACGCAGCACGTGTGTAATGTCCGTGCATCAACATGCTGCTTATCTGTTTTGCCAAACTGTCATTAGGCATTTTATATCTTTTCTAAATCTTAAAGTTTTAACAATCAAATATTCTGTGTTTCTTTCTTTTGATTTTACAGCAGGATCTATGAAAACGTGGAGACAAATTTGAAAGCATAAGGTATGTCAATTTAAACGAAAGATAAATATGCTTTAGATACATCAACTGAATGCAAAGCCTTCTGATTTAAAGGAAATATATGTGTGAACTTGTTTTTAGCCACATTACTTCACTCTAATTTTAATAGCAGAAGAAAATATATGTTTTTACTTATTAAAATGTGCTAAATTACATTGATCACATTTTCTGCCTATTTATTGATAAATTAGCACTTTTTAAATGTGTAGAATATTGTCTGACATTCTGTTAATCTTTTACAGCTGGATCTATATTCAACCAATGAACGGCTACTTGACCAGCCCACAACCTCATCTGTTTGAATACAAAAAGGTACGGTTTCATAAAATGATTTTAACGGACCATAATTGAACGCTTTATGGACACATTCAACTCAGGAATATAAGGGGCATTATACCTTACTCTCAATGAATTGGTTGTGCAAAACATGTAGATTTACTACATCAAAACGCTTGGACCTTCTGAAACATTATCGATTACAACATGGGCATTTTGGTCGAAACCAGTCCATACCATGTCTCCATGCAGATTGTCCTTGCACCTTTAGGACCTGGGGATCATTACGGACACATTTGTCCAGGTATCACCCACAGACAACTGAGGCAGGACAGCTCCACTCCTTCACATGCCTAGTGTGTAATTTGTGCTGTTTCCACACAGAGAGGCAGTATTTTGAGCACCTTGGTGGCCACCTTAAGAAAAATGAAACTGTTTCTTGTGTCTTTCAAGATTGTGAATATAAAACAAATATATACACAACATTTCACAGTCATAAGAGCAGGAAACATAGTCCACATTCACTGGAAGATTTCAAGAAATCTGTTTTTCGTGAATACCAAGACAAAGTGCTTGAAGAAAGCGATTTTGAGGAAATTGAAAACTACTGTGCCTCTGTCCTTGCAGAAGAAGAGGATTTAAACAAAACAGTAACAAAAAGGCTGAGCTTGCTTCTCCTTAAATTGAATTGCATTTACAATGTGTCAAATACTTGCATAGATGACCTAGTTGAGGAACTAAATTTCCTGACATCAAATGCATCTGGCCCAGTGATCAAAGAAATTATACTGACCACTTTGAGGAAGCATGGCTGTGTTTTCGAAGATTTGGTGATTTCAGAACTGGTGAAAGATCTTTGCCAGCAAAACCCTTTTACTACAGCTTTAGGGATGGATGGACCTTTGAGTACATGCTACAGGAGAGACCAATTTATAAAGGAGCAACTCTTACTGACTGAGCCTGTGGAGTACATACTTGATAGTAGCAACAAAAAAACTTTCCAGTATGTTCCTATTCTCCCATTATTGTCGCAACTTGTGGACAACAGACACATTAAAGACAAAATACTGCAAAACCAGAGGGAATCTAATGTTTCTTTTGGATACAAATCATTGCATGATGGATCTTTCTATAGAGAAAACTGTTTTTTTTCTGGAGAGGAACTTACACTCCCACTCATTCTTTACATAGATGAGTTTGAAGTATGTAACCCTCTTGGGACGTCCCGCAGGAAGCATAAAGTCACATCAGTGTACTGGGTGTTTGCAGACATCCCTGCAACCTTGCGATCTACTCTGACTTCCATTTACCTAGCCATCCTTTGTAAAGCCACTGATGTCAACCGATATGGATACCAAAAAGCATTGGAGCCCTTGCTTAGAGATTTGAAATACTTGGAAGATGAAGGTATTTTTGTGCCAAGTCTCGGCAAAGTGGTGAAGGGTACTGTATTTTCGGTTGTTGCTGACAACCTCGGCTCTCACTCTTTAGCAGGGTTTGTTGAAAGCTTTTCTTCCTCATACTTCTGTCGCTTCTGTCTTGGAGAGCGTTCAAAGATCCAGGAGCATGAAGTTTGCTCAGGAATGTTTCCTCTTCGGACTAAGGCAAACTATACTGAACAAGTGGAAGCTGCATTAGCTGACAGCACTCAAGCTCATCACTTCGGTGTAAAAAGACAGTGTCCCATCACTGACAGATTGAGTTACTTTCATGCCACTTCAGGTTACCCCCCTGACGCTTTGCATGACTTGCTTGAGGGTGTTGTACCTTTAGAACTGGCGCTTTGTCTCAATGTCTTTATTAAGAAGAAATATTTTTCTCTTCAGGAACTAAACCACACCATTTGTGTGTTTCCTTACAAGTGGAGTGACAAATCAAACTCTCCACAGGCCATTCCTGCAACTTTTGCATCACGCAAAAGTGTAGGAGGCAATGCACATGAGAACTGGTGCCTGTTGAGGCTGTTAGCTTTTATGATTGGTGACAAAGTACCAGAAGATGACACAGCCTGGCAACTTTTGATGACCCTGAAAGATGTTGTGGAGCTTGTGATGGCTCCTGTTCACACAGCTGAGACTCTAGGATACCTGGAAAGCAAGATAAGTGAACACCGTTACAGGTACTTGGATGTGTTTCCAGAGGAGAAATTAAAACCTAAACATCACTTTCTTGAACACTATCCATGGCTTACGACAGCTTATGGACCTCTTGTGGCTCTCTGGACCATGCGTTTCGAAGCCAAACACAGATTCTTTAAAAGGATTGTGAGGCAGACTGGTTCCTTCAGAAACATTCTCATGACATTGGCAAAAAAACACCAATTGATGGTTGCATATCACACAAATGAAACTAACATTGAACAGCCAACACTCTCCATTTCTAGCTTGAGTAAAGTTGCAGTGGAGGTCCTAAAGGACAACATTAAGGAGTCCATTGCAAGGAAGTTTCCTGGAGTAGTGGTCGTGAACATGACAAACAAGGTCAACATTTTGGGCACTGACTATTGTGTTGGAATGCTATTGCCTTTCAGATCAACAGGAGGTCTGCCGGACTTTGGAGAAGTACTCCAAATAATGATTGTACATGACAGACCTGTTTTTGTGCTGAGGTTGCTGAGTGGGTGGTACCATGAGCACTTGAGGAGCTTCAAAGTTGAGCCTACTGGAGATATTGAAGTTCTTCAGCATGCGGAAATGAAAGATGCATACCCCTTAGCTGCATATAATACAGCAGATGGTCGAATGGTTTCTCTGAAACACTTCATTTGCACTTCATAGTAGGTTTTACATTTTCAACACAGTTAAAAAAAATAATTTTGGTATAATGCCATATCAGTTATTGTGCTTATACAAATTAACTTATACAATTTTAACAAACTGAAATCTATTCTCTCTCCCATCTCTCTCTCTCCCTCCAGCTGAAGAAAACACACACTCCAAGCAACGATGTCAGTCCAGTTGCGAGTAATCATTGAAGAACATGACATACGAAAGTTGAAGCTGCCCTTAGGAATTCCTGATACACTGGATGATCTTATCTCAGTAATCACTGAGACATTCCATTTACAAGGGGAATTTGCACTATTGTATGAAGACACAGATTTTGGCAGTCAATATTTTAGTGTCACCTCAACAGCTGACCTGCATGACAAGGCCACTGTGAAAATGGTACGAAAAGAGACGACGATCACCCTTGACTTGCTTCCAGTAGATGAATCGGGTCTTTCCTCTACACTGAGTTCAGTGGGTTCCTGCCTTGCAGATGAGAGTGAAGTGGACACCTCCCTTGCCGAAGATTGTGCATCGTCTAGCTCCCAGGACACAATTATTCTTCCTGCATCATGCCGTTCTGCTCCTTGGCCAGTGCCATTTGTGATCCCAAAGTTTTCCCGTGATATTGAACTTATTCTGGCCGAGTCAAACAAAACTTATCATACCTCTGGAACACACTTTCATGATCCAAGTGTCAAATCGGCCATAATGCAAGACCTTGCTAAAACAATTTTCTCATACTCAGCTTATCCCTCAAGTCTGCAAATTAATTCAGTTGCTGCAGCCCTTGTTGAAAAGTTTCCATGCCTTAAAGAGCCGTGGTCCTTCGCTGGGATGTATGGCTGGCAGCAACGCCTCAAGTACAAGATGCACAATTACCGTGCAAAGTTGAGATCCCGAAAATATGCCTATCCAGAAATAGAAGTGAACACATTAAAGAGGAAGAAACCAGCTGATGCAGCCCCAGCCAAAAATGTCAAGAGACCAAAGAAAGCAGAGGTAAATTACCTCCCTCCGCATCCAGTTGGAGAAAATGAGGACTCATTGGACAAGGAGAGGCTTGATCTCATCAACGAAATAAAGAAGAAGAACAATGCAAAAGTAATTGGAGAAAAGATGTCAAAAACCTTTTCATTCCGAAGAGTGGAGGTTGTGACCCTCAGCCCTGCTGTCAGTGCCTTCAAAGAGAGATGGCCTGGACTGTTCACTGAGGCTCAAGTAAGGATGTTTTGTTAATTGTCTCTAAACCAGTTATAGATTTGTAGTCATAAAATGCATGTACTTTGTCTACTAGATACTAGTTTCAGGCCTTTTACAAATATGGAGAAAGTTGTGATGGTTGAGAATTCTTTCCCTTAACTGATTTTTAGATCAAGGAAGAGTTCCGGCGTATAACCACTGTTTCCCTGGAGGAGACATTCATGCTGAAGCTAGACGACTACACACCACGCCTTCTGCAGCTGATGCGTGCTAAAGGAGGAGCTGCTGCTACAAGGATGCAGCCTCTACTCAACACTGTAAATGAGGTAATGCAACTTTTTTTTATTTTTTTAAATTTCACCCAAAAAACTGTTTGCAGACATGAGTAGTAACTTAAATTCATGTCATTGCAGTTCCTCAGTATTGAGAAAAGAAGGGATGTGGTTGTCAGTTGCCTCATCGAGTACCTTGGAGAACAAAAGGAAGATCTGTTCCAAGACTGCCAGGTATGGTATTAACCAATAGTCAACTCTGACATAATTTTTACATTTCAGAGAACTTAATTTTATTAAATGGATTGAGTATGACTGAATATCTGTTTTTTATTTAAGTATACCCATATCCAAAGACCTCTGGATTGCCTTAGTTTGTCACCTGCTTGTAATGAACAGGTATTACATTTCTCTGTCGATATGACGAACTTCCGTCAATTTCAAAATTGCAATATTTTTCGTCTATGTCAATCAGACACAGCAACGAGCAAAAAGCTGTTTTTAGGTTATAAAATATAGTACTACATTAATTTTATAGAAGTCTTTGAGTTTGTTTGCTAATTACTTCTCAGATTCAGATTTATAATGAAAAATAGGATGAATACACTATTTGCCAAAATATCTTTAATATATTCCTTGGGAATTCACAAGGTATCCAGCCACAGTTATGTAAATAGGATTAGTTCCAACTGTAGCAATGACAATAAAATGAGGAACACATCAATGCATTAAAAATGTATACATAATACATAATTGATATTCTGTAAAAGGTACATTTTTGCAAAATAACTATATTTCATCTGTTACTCCAGACTACAGTCTTATGCGTTTATACTCTAACTTCAGTAACTTGTTTGAAGGTATGTCTGTGTTGTTATGTTACTTTATGTCAAGAGTAGGCTTCTTATTCCACTGTCCTAATTAATATATAATTTCTTATTATCTAATCTCAAAATGCTCCAAAAAGCTTAATTTTAATGTTAGAATAGCTAGATTTTTCCACTGGGAGACATTCCCCGAGACCCCCCTAACTTTATTGACTTTTTTATACTCTAACTTATTCAAAGTTTTATATAAAACGCCTGTTGCACCTGTTACTCTATATAGGCATAAATTTCACTTTACTGTAGGTCAAATTTGTTTAAAAGAGGCAAGTTCATATCTGTCAGCCCAGATTTTTAGCTTCTAAAAAGAGAAACATGTCAGTTTTATTCCTAAAATAGAAAACACTTCTGTTGTTTATACATTGAACATTTTTAGTCAAAATGTTTTTTTGTTTTCTTTTTGCTTTAACCCCTGAATAAATTACTGATAAACCTAAATTTCCGTTTTTTTCTTCCGGTTTAAAAAAAAAAAAAAAAAATCACAATGAACACTTTAATGCAACTTATAAGCACTCTACTTGTATGCGTAACTTAAATAAAAGTCCTTATTCTTTGTTTTTGTTTTTTTCAGGAGGACATAGCTGAGGACCACACAGACCAAACCATGAAGGTGCTCGTGATCCATAACCCCATTGCTGAGGTGGATCCAGCGAATGTTTCTATCGTGATAGAGGGCAACAAGGTACTGAACTGATGTGGAAATCGAACCAAGGCCTGTATGCTGTTGATGGGTTTGATTTACGCTCTGAACCTTGAGTATCCCAAGAGTCCGAAATACACCTTTGAAGTATTCCAGAAACTATTTTTGGAGCTTGATGGAGCAAAGCTGCTGAAGAAGGTGCACAGTCTCAAAACTAAGCTTGTAGAATGAATTTTTGTACATGCCTTTTTGTGCAAATGATTTCTCAAACCTGATTGGAAGAGATGTGTTCTGTGAATTGAGATCAGCCTTTTTTTTCTGGGAAGCAGGGTCGCATTTTTTGTGTTCAGTAATCAAACGCATTTCATGTTTTCAATATTGCTTATGTTACCTGATTCCATGACCAATATTGTTTCAGTTTACTCATTACATGCGTTAGATCCCAAGACAGAAATAATTGTGGACACTTGTGTGCTAACTCTTTATTGAATTTTACTTTTATTTATTAGATTTGCACACTATTTTATTTTATCAAACTATTTAGCTTAACATTTTGCCACATAACATCTTTTTGGGGGTCTCATTACCAACTTCTATGGTGTAGCACTTTATGTTTTACCTAAATTGTATCTTATTTCATAACAGATACTTGACTTGTACGTGTGTTCTTCATTAATCAGGTAATACTGTACTTCAACTCATACTTTGAGGGGAAAAAAGTTTTATTTGTTTATGTTAAATATTTTGGGCTCAATGCTACTTGTCAAATGTTTAATGTGATTTTTAAAAAAAGGTCAATTAATAAAGCAATTGACTGGATCAATATTGCCTCTTGTGTCATTAACTTTTGGGTTAATCAAACATACTTTTAAAAAGTATTAATTGATTAGTTATTTTAATTAATATGTACTAAAAAAAATTAGGTAAAAATAATAAATATCCCCTACTACATATACTCTACAATCATGAGTAAATATTACTCATTTGTCATAGGTATTTAGATGTAAAATCTATTTCAAAAGGTTAAGTAGACTTTACCCAAATTATTTGAGTATATAATTCTTGATACATTTAGGTAGAACGTACTCAAAAAAAATGGGTAAAATTTACACAATCAAACTGAGTGCAAATTGTTACCTCAATTTTATTGAGTAGATTCTATAGATTCTTTTTTATAGTGTATGGTCGCTCTCAGGCTTGTGCAGTAGCAGATTTCAGCTCCTCTGGAGGATGGGCGGACAGGAGATGTTACCAGAAGTCTCCATTCATCTGCTACGGTCCAGGTGAGTGGTAAGCCCTGATTCAAAACGTATTTATATTAGATTTAGGTTTCCTTTAGCATCAAATGACAAAATAAAAAAAGATTTCTGGACAATAAATTGTAACATTCAGAATGTCAGGATTTGTCTGATTAGTTTGGTTTCTATTAGTTATTTGATTCTATTAAATGGGGCTGTGACGTCATGACTGACAGCTGTAACTGACTCCCGATTGGCTGTCCGGGTACACAGGAAGCAGATATTAATGTCGGACTTGGAGGTTTGAAAATGTCAACAAAAAATCTGAATGATCATTACATATTTTTGTCTTTCCTCTCTGGATCTGAATGACCCTGCTGTGGCTCTTTGGCACATACTTGATATTTGTCTACTATTGTCTGGCGTCTGAATGCTGTTCTGACTCTTCACATGGGCACAAATGTGCTTCACACCAGCAGAATTCAAAGCAATGGTGTTGAAGCGAGGGTAGGTAAGTAACAGATAAGTTCCACTTCTCTGAAGGAGGCACCCAGATTTCGTCTGTTACAGAGAAGCCACTCAGGAGTTAGCTAAGGTCTTTGATACAACCCTGAAAGATGTGGCATCACTTAAGCCAACAGGTGAAAAGCTGGTTTCATGACTGTGGACAAATCAGGGCTGCCAAGGAAATTCAAGGCCTGAATTTACCAGCACAGCATCCTTCCTTGACTCCTGTGGCCCCTGCTGGTTTACAAGGTCCTGCTGACAACTGTCAAGGGCTATGATAGTTTCAGGATAAATCTCTAGGATGTGCTGGGATGCATTCTCAGTGATGTTCCTGGGGTCATTGGGGTCTTTCAACATCAGACTCTAATCAAGAAAGAAAACCCCTAGGTGTCCACTTCAATCAGCTCACAGAGAGCTTGCCAGCCGTGACTTCTGCATTCCCTTACCAGCTCCAGGTATCTGGCCCCCTGTGAGCCTCCTCTATGTGTTCTCCCAGGGTACAGTCAGCTCCCACATGATCACCTGCTTGGTGGAGTCTGAGGAGATGATTAACTCTGGGTGATTTCTCTTGTACATGATTTGACCAGAGAACTTGAGTTGTTTTTCAAGATCCACTCTCAGTTGCCAGTCTTGGGCTATAGACCGTTGGCATGGTCTTGTCTGTGGTAGGAAATGGGGCTTCTCTCCAGCCTTGAGGAAAGGGATGGTTCACTTCTTGGGGTGGTGTTTGCTGAAGTGAATTGCAGTGGTGCCTTGTGCACCTGGTTGTGGCACCAGCGATAACGATCATCGGCCAAGGCTTTGGAGCAGCTGCTGAGGAGATGTTGGAAGGATCCTCTCTCAGCACACAGGGGGCAGGAAGGTGTCCCAAGCTTTCCCCCAGAGTGCAGGTTTGCCTGACTTGGTAAAGTGTTTGTCTTGCGTTGCAGTGTGTTAAGTTGAGCAGTTGCTGATCCTCTTCTCTAGAGAAAGATCAGTAACTTCCTCTGCAAATGGCTGGACCTGTCGCAAAGCCTGAGCAGCAAAGCCTTGTACTGCCAGGAGAACAAACTATGGCTCCCATTTAGCAGCCTGACTGAGGACACCAGAGACTCAATGGCTGGCATTAAAGTAAGGACAGGAAGAAGGTGGAGGGCCCAGGAGGCAGTGGACTAGACAGAAGCACAGTGCTCAGCAGCATTCCAAGAACTTACGACAAAGAAAGAGGCAAAAGAGTGCCTTGGTCCTAAAGGAGGTGCTGTGGCTCGGTTTGTAGAGTGGTCACTCACTGATTACTGATTGGAAGGTTGGTGGTCGATCCCTGACCAAGGCAGCCTACATGTCGAAGTAAGGCAAGGAAGTTGGGCAAGATACTATCTATATCGATGTGTGAATAAATTCCAAATGGTGGTCCTTTGAGGATAGCCTCAGTCACCAGTACGAATGTGTGTGTGAATAGGTGAATGAGTGCAGTCTGTAATGTAAAGCGCTTTGAGTGGTCGACTAGAAAAGCGCTATATAAGTGCAGGTCCATTACCAAGTAGGAGTTCAGGCCAGACTTGGTCCTTATGTCTGAGGAGGCCTACAATAGGAAGCAGATCAAGTTAGTTGGGGAGTGCCTTAAGCAGGGATTTCGGTTGCTGTTATCAAAGTAAACAGCAAACAAATGAATGAGCCAAAGATAAAACAGAACCTCAGCAGATGACCTGATGACACTTTTATATAAACAGGATGCTGATTATTATCCAAGCAGAAATCTCTGTTGATCATGTTTGATTGTCTGTTTAAAGTCTCATCAAAGCTAGTGATCAGACTGAGGCTGCAGAGGAAGGACTCCTCTCTGGATCCCAATGACCCTGCTGTGATGGAAGCAATGCTGAAGCAGGTAAATCTGCTTTTTATTCCTTTTTTCCCCCCAAAGTTTATGAACAAACAAGGGACTATAGGAAGGAATTTACAATAAGATAAAGAGTGAATTCACAGTCTGAGGAGGAAACAGATACATTAAGATATAATTCCTTTACTTTGCAGTGAGTACTCGTACTCCTGGGTTACAAACTCACTACTTTGAGTACTTCAACTGATCATTGTTTCCCAATGAGTGCCATAAAGTTAGTGTTTCTAAAAAAACTAGTGATTTATGTTTGTCAGCTCCAACAGAAGCTGAAGGACCAGGGGCTGAATGACGACATCAGACTGAGCTTTAGGAAGCAGGCAGATGGAAAAGTCTGGGAGCAAAAAGGACGAGCTTTAATTCAGATTTGCTGTTAACCTGTTACTATTCAGAAGTCCTGCAGGCAGGGCGGCGAAATGATACGCCATATTTTTTTTCCTGGAGGGCGTAGCGGGCAATTTTAGGAATATACTAAAGATAACGATATCATATGAAACTAGAAGACCTGAGAAATCTATATAGCCCAAGTTAGGATACCATGTCGGGAAGTTGTTGAAAAAACGCTGCAAAGTTAGGCTATTTTGGTGATTTCCAAAGCGGTCATGTGCCCTCTGAAGTCTTGCTATCTGATAACATGCAGTTTAAGGCAAAAACCAAATCAGTTCTACATTCTCATGTAGCACTAATTTGCCATTTCCGACTACTGTATGTGAATATTTGTGCATGATGAGGTCCCTAAACAGGATTTGAATGACATAAACTGGGTATCAGTGGAAAGCTGAGACTCTTGTGGATTCAATGAGTCCAGTTCTCTTCATGTGGGATGATGTTAGTCGTCAGTATTAGCCAGTTCACTGCAATGAGGGCATTTCTTGAGTCTCGACCTCTCTGTATAAAATGAGCTGCTGTGACCTCTAGGATAATCACAACCTCATGAAACTACAAACTAGAGACCTAGAGCATTCAGAGGATGTGCATCGTTCCTAAGTATATTGACAATAAGAGGGTTTCTCAGCAGTTTGAAGAACAAAAGTGCTCGTCATCCAAACATGAAAATACAGAAATCTCCAAAATGACCAAAGCTTTTGAACCCAAATCTCAGCATGGATTCTTCTATGTTGTTCTAAAGGTCTTTTCTTACCATTTTAATCCGTTCTCAATATGAATAAAATAGCATTATTCAGCACCAAATGTGTGTAACAAATGGTATCAACCCAAAAATTGCTGCAACAACTTTTGGGATACAGTTGAACATGGACTGGACTTTAGAAAGCGTCCACTAATGCTATGACCCTTTATTCACCATAACAGGCTTCAATAAATAAATAATTAATTCACTAAATCATTTTAATTACATATTTTTGACCAGAACAATTTGACACACAGTGCTGAGCTCAAATTTATCTTCAGGTTCACAGCTTTCAGATGATGTCACCACTTGTATGTTGCATTTATTGTTGACCTGCTATTTACCCCTAAACATCCACTGCCCACAAACACCAAAAAGGTCTTTGAATAAAAAAACAACAAGACATTTGAAGTGGTGTGTTTGGGCTGTGTATAACAGGCAATGTTTTTTATTATTTGTCACATTTTATAGGTAAGATAATATAAATTAGATCTGACTGGAATCAACTCCAGTGAAAATACACCTTAAAACGTGTAATATATTGCATTAAAACATGCCAAACAGTTCTGGCTTTTCAAATATGAATATTTAATGCTTTTCTTTGTCATATATGGTCATAAAGTAATATTTACTTATATTAAAACATGTTGGTTTATTAAAACAAGACATTTGAATTAATGTGTTTGTGCTGTAGGGATTTATAACAGAGATTTTTCACTATTTTCTGACATTCATGGATAAGATTAATAAGATTAGATGACACAGATTCGTTATGATGAGATCAGATATTTGGTTCTTTCAACTTAATATGTTTTGGTTTAGAAATTAAAGTGTCACTGGAGACAATATGGTTATGAAATAAAACCACACTCATTATCTATGTATTATTTATTATTTATATAATTCTTTACTGACTGTGCCTGCTGTTTATGAACGATTTATAAATTATTTTTCTTAAAAAAGATTTGTTAAGTTGTTGTGATTTCATTTAGCAGACAAGTGTACAACGACGTACATTTGAAAAAAAATACAAACAAGCAAAGATCAAGCTGGAAGATAACACTCAGCCGTCGCTTCAGTCTGTCCATGATCGGGACAAATTATTGATAATCATCAAAACATTTCAGATCATTTTATCAGCCTGACAGACAATCAGCCGGTGTTTCACATCGTGATGCAAACGATCCATCTGCAGCAGGTCTCCACAGGTAACAGGGTGTGTGTGTGTGTGTGTGTGTGTGTGTGTGTGTGTGTTTGTGGTGGGTGGTTAAGCCCAGTTTCAGCGACACGCCTCAAAACAGTGTCTGCTGACTCACCTGAATCTCACACACACACACACACCTCCAGTTACAGATTTACCTGTGTGCGTGTGTGTGAATGTGTGTGTGTCTGTGTGCGTGTCTGTGTGTCTGTGTGCGTGTATGTGTGTGTGTGTGTGTGTGTGTGTGTGTGTATGTGTGGGATTCAGAGCACACCTGTCAGGACCCAATGCTAGAGGAGACTCTCTGGGTTTGCCAAAGATATTTAAAATGAACACACATTCACACACACACGCACACAGGTAAATCTGTACCTGGAGGTAAAGCAGAAAGTATCTGCAGTGAGCATAAATGTATAAAGTGATCATTTACATACGATTTAAAGTCAGATGTGCAAAAACACCTCCTTACACTGTGTTCACACGTACACAGCTATTTTTAAAACCTTTTCAGCACATTTCTGCCTATTCAAAACCCGAACACAGTTCAGTATTGTTTTGTTTGTTTCTGCTTCTCTCTAGCATGTTTCCACAGAGAGCTTCAGTTTCTCTCCCTGCGCTACAGGTAACAGACTATTATAAAACATCTGATGCTCCAGAAGAGCTGAGGGCGTCACAGAGCTGCCCATATTAATAATAACAATCAAATAATAATTGATCGGATATCTATGACACTTTTAAAGTTACTCAAAGTTGCTTTATAAATAGAGAGAACAGAAAGAGAAGGAGAGTTCATGAAGGTTCAGGTTGGGCGGTGGGAGGCAGGTCTCTAAGGCTACGTTTAGACAGCAGGGCTTAATGCTCAATTCGGATTTTTTTGTGGAATCCGATTTTTTTGCAAGGTCGTTCACATTAAATGCGACTTGTATGTGATTTCCAGTGTGAACTTTAAACGTACCAAAAGTGTCCCACGTGCGCATTGGAGGACACGACGACATCACACGCAGCGAGCGTGCTCAGTGTTTACGGAAGTAGCGGAAAACGTGGCCGTGAGCAGTAAAGGCTGATTTCCACCGGGCACGTTACAGCCGTATGGTCAGAATTATCGCGTGTTCTCGCTATCACGCGTGTATATGGCTTGCTCGCTATGCTGCCGTGCCGCGGCTGTAACGTGCCCGGTGTGAATTGACGCTGGGCAGAAGACGGAGCAAAACCGCTGTGGAGCCGTTCCGCGCCTGTAACGCGCCCGGTGGAAATCCCCAGTCAGCCTATGTATGATGAATGCGACCTGGCTGTTCAGACTGGAGTCGCATGTCAAAAGATCAGATATGTATCGGTTTTAGGACCAGGAATAGAATAGAATAGAATAGAATAGAATAGAACAGAATGCCTTTATTGTCACTATTCGCATGTACAATGAGATTAAAAGCTAACTCCAAAAAGCAGTGCGACAGTATATAAAAAACATATATATATATATACATTATAATATAAACATGGGCTCATCACAAACTGAGTTCAGCATCACAGCTGCTGCAAATAATGATCAGTGAAAGTCTGTCTGTCTGTCTGTCTGTCTGTCTGTCTGTCTGTCTGTCTGTCTGTCTGTCTCTCAGCCCTCCGTCTGTGAGTCCAGACTTCTGCAATGAGGCAGTTTACTTCAGTCATTCAATAATAGATGAAGGTTTTTTTTCTTCCAAAGCCAGAACCTGAAAAGGCTGAACAGACCAGCACAGCAGGACACACACACACACACACACACACACAGCAGTAATGGCTCCTGCAGGCAGCAGCAGCTTATCAATATCTCAGAGGATGGAGGAGAGAGGATCAAAGGTTGAACAATTAAAGCTGCGAACAGCCGACTGAAACACAACAAGAGAGTAATGGAACGCACACTCGTCTGTGTGTGTGTGTGTGTGTGTGTGTGTGTGTTCTGAATGTATATGAGGCTCAGATCACCTGCATCTCTGTAGCTCGTCTCACTTTGATTTAGAGGTGAAACTTTATTTAAAAACAAGAAACTAAGATGTCTGCCTGTTGTCAAAATATGAAACTTGAACATTGAACGTGTCTCGTCTTTTCTTCTGAATGTCGCTCTATGCCGGAGAAATGAAACGTCAGCCGTGAAGTCTTTGGATCACCTCTGCGAGACAAACACGGTGATCTGAAGGCTCCGCCCCCGTCCACACCTACACCTGGGACATTTATTAAAAATGTACAATTCTGATTGATTTCATTGTGCACAGACTGATTCAAACTTTTCGATCTACAGCGTTTGTAATGATTTCACTTCTTACAGCAATGATTTAAAACTCACCAACAACACAATAAAGTGTAAAAAGGGTCAGATTTTGTCCAACAGACCAAAGAAAACAAACCAGAGACACAGAGAGGGTTTATATAAAGTCACGTCTCCATTCAAACAGCCAGAATAATCCAGTTAAATCCACCACATGTAGCTCTACTGCTGTTCTGATGTGTTTACATTCCAAAGTTTTTGTTAAAAATCTCAGTTTGGGGTTAAAAGTGTTTCTGGTCCTGACTGAACTTTCACTCTGTCAGAGCTTCAAACCGCTCAGCTTCAAAGGCTTCACGAGAAGTCCGCTTCAAATGTTAATAACTGCAGCCAGCACAGTGATCAATACACACACATACACACACATACATAGTCAGCACAGTTCCGTCCTTGAAGAAAATAAACTGTTTCTTCTGTTTGTTGAATTCATGATTATTCAGCATTTCTTTCTCTTGGCGTGTTGAACAGGTTTACAGGCTGTAAGTTCTGTTTGCTCACATTTTAAAGTTTTTTTTAATAAAACCATGACAACGTTCACAGTGCAGACGTCTCCTGAACGAGTTCTTTGGTAGTTTTGTGATTTCTGTTCAGCTCAGAGTCACTAAACAACCAAGTTCTCCAACACAAACGGCACCAGAGGTTGTGTGTCAGGACCACAAGTTACGGCACATATGTACGAATCTGCCTTCAATGTGGTTCACCTGTGCCTGATTGTGTTTCAAGGTTTTTATTTGCCATTTGTGAACAGACCACAGTCCAAACATATACTAGGAATTTTTGTGCAGGGCTCTCTCGTGGTCAACAAAAAAAACCTCAATAAGGAGAATAAATATTAACTACAAAATTTCCTCTGGGGAAATTTTGAAAGGGCCACGGGGCTACTGCCGGTGTGTGTACACTATGATGAGATTCTTCAGAGATTTAAAACTATGCCCTTTAACCTCAAAGTGTGTGTGTGTGTGTGTGTGTGTGTGTGTGTGTGTGTGTGTGTGTGTTTGTTTGTTTGTTTTTACTCTTCCTCTAAGTCGCTTTGGATAAAAGCGTCTGCTAAATGTAAATGTAAATGTGTGTGTGTGTGTGTGTAATTAAAATCACAAAGTTACTGTGTGTGTGTGTGCGTGCGTGTGTTTGAAGCATGTGTATGCATGTGTGAGGAGTGTGCGTGCTTACACGCATGTGTGTGTGTGTGTGTGTGTGTGTGTGTGTATCTGTAACTGTAATCACATCAAAGATCAAAGGCAATCAGATCAAAGCAATCAACAGAATTAACTGGCACCTGTTCCGGCTTAGTGACAGCAGAGGTGGACAGACTGAAATTTCTGGTCTCGAACAGAAAGCATTTTTGGCAAAACCATAATACCTATCATTGATCCGACTTCACTTTGAGTGTCCTGAGTTCTTCCTGAACGTCTACATATGTTAAAAAAAAAATTGAACGTCTACATATTGTTAAAAATAGCTTTGTTAGAGCGATCTAAAAAAAATGTTTTTTTTTCCTTTTTCCGAAATCTTCCTGCATTTTTAATATGGGAGCCAATGAGGCTGTTGGTGCGTGTTGGTGGATCATCTCTACGTCTTATGCCCAAACTATAACTCTGACAGCTTTACCAGAGGATTGTGAGTGAGAAGACAAATTTTCCTACATTTCTATGTATAAATTATTTCTGTAGAGTGGAATTTGCGGCCTGGAGCGCAGTTTTAAAATGTATTTTTTGACAGTTTTACCTCTCCCTCTACACTCTGAGCGATGACATCACACACTCTGACACGAACATTCCGTGCAATACACACCCATTATAATCTCAGAATTTCTCCAAAAATGATCATGGTCATTGAACAGGGATTGATAAAAAACTATATGACCTATCGAAATGTGGATTAATACACCGATACACAAGACTTGTGTCTACTGTTTAAAGTTTAAATGGAGTCTCTAGGTGAAATTATGCCAGAGAAGTAGATGTTTAAAAATCTCCAATGATTGTTCTTTTTCGCTCATTTTTTGTCGGACGTCCCTTTCATTTCAATGCAGAATTAACTGACACCTGTTCCGGCATAGTGACAGCAGAGGTGGACAGACTGAAATTTCTGGCCTCGAACAGAAAGCATTTTTGGCAAAACCATAATACCTATCATTGATCCGACTTCACTTTGAGCGTCCTGGGTTCTTCCTGAACGTCTACATACAGGTTGTTTTTTTTTCAGAAAAATTACAGCTATTGCTGTATGGGACCAGTGCTCGGTGCGATTGCCCCGAGGCCCTAATTATAAAGATATACAAAGGTATCAGCTCAAAAAATGGACATGATATAGTACAACATTATGAAATAAGGCAGTCTCATAAGAAGAATATAAATATATAAAATAAAAAATAAAATGTTTTCCTTTTCCCTCTGTTTTTAGTCTATGTGCTCCGTTTGTTTGTCACCACTTCATCTTGTCTTGTATTGCGCTCCAGCGTTTCTTTGTCTTGTAGTTCTAGTTTTCTGATTTACCTGTTTATCAACCTCAAGTCTGGTTTTTGTTAGCAGTTTCTGTGTTTTTTTCTCATAAAACCAATGACCTTGGTTTAGAGTTTTAAAAAAAACTCTGGTAAGGCATTATAAAAGACAGTTTAAACAGTAAATAAATGTACGTAAATGCCGGAAACTAAGTAGTTACGAGGGTCACGTGACTGCCACAAGTTACGTAAAAAAACGTAAATTACGTTCAAAAACGTGATTCACGTGATGGGGGCGCTGTTGCACAGGAGTGTTGTAGGCGATCTTTTGGCAAGCTCTCTGAGGCAACTTGTTTCATTTCGACACAACAGTTAAATCTGACTTTTAAGCCCAGACAAAGACAGAATACGCTACTTTAAGTGCATGGGCTTTTACTGGCTGACTTTGAATGCAAACTATGAAGACTACAAGGCAGAAGGTGGCGTCAAACAAAATGACTCATGGTGCTAATGTCGGCTCGTTACGTAAAGAACGTAACTTAAGTTAAAAAGGTTTATTTTTGTTTTCACACAGAACGTGAACCACGCTCTCCTGGGTGAAAGTGTACCGCTTGTTGGACCCATCCGGCACTCCAACCTCCAACTGAATGCAGGAATCCACCGTTTTAAACTTCACTTGGCTGTCAATTCTAGTCTAGTCTAGAATCCTGTCAGATTCAGACCCGCAGTTCTAGACCACTTGTATCTCGCGACAGCGCCCCCTACTGGATGGCTATAAAACTGCAACTAAATCAGCATCTCACCCAAACACCACTTTTTGAAATAAGTTACACTTGTATTTCAATTTACAATTTTAAAATGTTACTACACCCGAATAAAAATACTAAGATTGAATTATTGACGATCATGAAGCTTATAACTAAAGAATTCCCCTCCAGAAATCAGTCTGATTCTGATGAAGCTATAAATCTCCCTTCTAATAAGTTTAAAATGTTAATTTACACCATCAATTCTAACAGTTTAAAGGTTGATTTACACCATCAGTTCTATCAGTTTAAAGGTTTAGTACACCCCCATTAATAAACAGTTAGAAGGGTGATTAAACCAAAATACAAAATACTAACAAATGATTAAAGGTTTGTTACACATATATTTTCTTTACGTTTAATAACACCGCTCTTAAAGTTATGTACTTACTTGATTCCTGTGGTCTATGTCTAGTACCATCAGGTTGAATGCACTTATTGTAAGTCGCTTTGGACAAAAGCGTCTGCTAAATGACATGTAATGTAATGTAATGTAATGTAGTTTTAGTCAAATCTAAAGTGGCAAAAGCACCAAATAGTTAAAAGGAAAACATGGATATCTCTAAATGGGTGCTTTAATTTATTTTCCGGGTGTAAATGATTGACAGGCCCGTCCATGTCCCGCCCTCTCCATTTGCTGTCCATTTGGGCTACTTTCATTCAGCCCACAGGCCGATCGGTTCTGACCAATTAGAAGCAGGCTGGTGGCCGGTAACTTATTGACAGGTGTCGTTTCACTCCCCCGTGATTTACTTGTCATTTGGGCTGATTTCATTTAGCCCAATACTGCTGTTTTCAGACCAATGACAAGTTGGGAGAGAAAAAGAAGAAGAAGAAGAAGAAAAATGGCAGGCGCTAACATGAATGAGGTGGATCACGGCGCGCGTGTGTGTGTGTGTGTGAGAGAGAGAGGGAGAGAGGGAGAGAGTTACTTTTACTTTATAATTTATTTGTTAACCCACCCAATCAATTTCACCACTAGCCACCACTGAATATAATGTTCTATTAAAATATATTGAAACATATGTAGTGCAGCCTGTCTCAATATACTCACTCTATTCTTTACTTGTGCTAAATACAGTATAGATGTTTCATCGTGTACATCATGGTGTGGCATCAATCCCATACAGCACTGCAACAAATGGTTGGTACATCACATGGAATACTCTCAATCAGTGATAAACATATATATATAGATATATAAAATATATATTGATAAAATGAAAAATACAGTACAAGGGACTTACAGTTTCTTTCTGAATGTTAGCTGAATGTTAGCTGCTAGCTTAATAGCTTGCTAGCAAGCTGAAACAGTTCTCAGTTTCTGAAACATCAAAAAATCTAAAATTAGCATAGGTGGCAAACATACATACTGTCCTTCTGTATATAATATTAATTTAAATCCTTCAGTATTTTATAAAGAAATAATTTTTTAAGCATATTTACCTATTTTGAACAGCAAGCAATCCAGAAGACCACAAGTGCACTGCTTGTTTATTTTGGGGAGACCACAAAATGCACAGTTCCCTCATGTAGCTTTAGTGGGAACCAAGCTGCTTAACCAAGGCATCATCTGAAAGTGTATTTTGTGCTCTTTCGATAGGTTGGCTCAGTTTGATCTCTCCAAATCTATCTCCAAATAACCACTCAGAAATAGAATGGAGTCTGATCCGCATAATTGACTCTTTTTTCACAATAGGGGTTGCATTGTTTGGACCCACCCTATGGCTTTCCAGTAGCTAGTAGAAAGGCCATCTTGGACTCAAATGGAAGCTTATGAATTAGGGAAGTTTTCTATATATATGTTAGGTATAGATACTCAACATAAAGTGTTGAAAAATATGAATTTTCATGAGCATTTGTCAGGCGAACAGTACTTTTTTTTGTCTTTTTTGGCATGTTGAGGGTGATATCTTAAACTAGAGTTGCAGTAAACCCCAGCATCTTTTTTTCCTGCTTTCCCCTATGTGTCAGGATACTCTCTGCCAAATTTTAAAGTTGTAGGACTATTTATGCCTTTGTAGTACCTAAATATTTGCATTTACAAAATTTCACCAGGAAAATGTCCCCAAAAGGGGGATTTTGGCCCCCTGCAGCTTTCCAGTAGCTAGTTGACCGGGTTGTCCACCCAGGTTGTGATCCTTGAAGGTCCTAGATATCATTTCTGATGTGAAACCTTTTACAACATTCCGTGTCGGTTTTTTTACTTTGCCCCCTGGGTAGAAATATGTATTTTTGCAACCATTTATATAATTTAAACATGTTGTTTGATCCAATTATTTCAGTTCTTTATTTCTTAATATTCATCACAGCACAAAACTTGCACTGCATTGTCGTCGTCATTCATGTTCAATAGTTGCAATAGTTACACTGTAAAACCCAACTTGTTGTTTCAATTTAAATATTTGAGTGTCTATGCTGCAAAATAATTTTATGTTAAGACAACAAAGACAATCGAGTTAACTCAATTGAAACTTGCTATTTGACTCAATATTCTAGGTTAAAATTACTTTTTGCACAAATCTTTGTTGTATTGAAAAAGAAAAATTAGTTATGATAACAAACATGCAACATTCCACATTCCATTGAAAATTGGGGACGCTGTCGCAAAGTACAAGGGCTCTAGAACTGTGGGTCTGAATCTGCAGTCTCCGGGTCTGCAGACACACCCTCCTCACTACAAGACATAACTCGTTTTTTGCTGCCTGTACACTGGACCTATATTAACGTTTTTGACGGGAGAACAGGCTGAAAAAACTCAACAGCATCCACATGTTCTGCAGGTCTGCTGCCACTGTCAGGCCTCTCAAATCACAGCCCAACACTTTCTGCTTTTATTAAATTCAGTAAATATTAATTTCATATTCTGTGCACTCTGACTTTTATTCTTTCACTTACATGATATAAAAAGTCTTGTAAAGTTTCCTTTAGTTCTATAAACTGCAGTCCTGCACACAGAGTGAAATGACAGTAAAACAATAACACTTTTATGCATTTATGTAGATTTGAAAATGACAATATTGAATATACAATTTTCAAAACAGAAATGTTTTCTGTATGAACTCTGACTGTGTCTGGCGGCTATGATGAAGACTGGATGGGGATTTTATCCCCCGGAATAAAGAGAAATATGGCAGAAAAGAAAACTTCCCATTTTCACAATGATTGGCAGGAAGAGTTGTTAAAGGACACACACACACACACACACACACACACACACACACACAGTCTGGCTGCTTCTTCACTGAGTGATGCTTTAAATTCACAGAGAAGACAGAAGAGCAGGACACGGTGGCTGCAGTGCTGCATGATGCTGATCGTTTGTGGTTTATGAAGTTCAGATCAGCAGGTTTTCTAAAATGTTAAAAGCTTTGGATTCACTGTTGAACACGAGACCCAGACTCTGTTACAGGCAGCTGTGAGTTAAACTCCATCTGCAGGAGATTGCTCTGATCCTGGAGCTGTTGTAGATACAGTCTCTGTCTTTGAGTCATCAGCACAGTGACGTTTTATGCAGAAACTGCAGCTTGTTATAGCACGAAGAGCAGCCGGCTCTGTCCTACCACACCTGAATGGAATGCAGCCATTATTAATTAGAGCTGACGAGCCGGAAAGGAAGAGTCTGAGACCGCCCACCTCTCCGCTCTGCTGCCTGTTGGATGGGCACTTACACTACCCTGCACATTTTCTTTGCCAAACCAAATCGACTTTGGGGATTAAAAAGCAGGTCGGTGCAAAACAGTGAACACACAGTGACACAATATGAGATCACACCCAGACGACAGGCTCTCTGCAGGCTTCAACAAGCCACATTTAAGACTTTTTAAGACTTTTTAAGAATCTCAGACCAGCAGAAACCTCTCAGCAGCACTGACCTCAGACCATCAGAAACCTTGTAGCAGCAGCACTGATCTCAGACCACCAGAAACCTCTCAGCAGCACTGATCTCAGACCAGCAGAAACCTCTAAGCAGCACTGATCTCAGACCAGCAGAAACCTCTAAGCAGCACTGATCTCAGACCAGCAGAAACCTCTAAGCAGCACTGATCTCAGACCAGCAGAAACCTCTCAGCAGCACTGACCTCAGACCAGCAGAAACCTCGTAGCAGCACTGATCTCAGACCAGCAGAAACCTCAGACAGGTGTGAAATTGTAGAATTGTAAGTCAGCCAATTAATGAAGTTTGTGTGTGTGTGGATATCAGAGACTGCGGGGTAACAACACAGTTGGAGGAATAAATGAGCAGCTGACTCACCGGCGGAGGAGATGCTCCTGATGGCTGAGAGGTAATTAACATCCCGAGGACGCCGTGTCTTCCCCCGAGCCACAGCGTCTCCAGGCTGCAGGGAGACAAGTTTGAAGTCAGAGGGAATGTGCGTGGGAGCGGTGGGACAGTGTTTTCATGAATCTTAATGAGCCTTAAATTGTGCGTTTCTGGGTGCTGGTGGCGGTGGAATGGCATGAAGTGAGCAGCTCTGTGGGCGTTATCAGATTCAGGTTGTCTGATCTGAAGCAGGGAGCAGCTGGTCCTCATTTATAATGTGAGCAGGAAGGACTTCAGGGTGAAACTCAGTGCAGCAGCAAACTCTCAGAGCAGAGTGACTTTCAGCTTTTACACTCAATTCAGACTTTTATGTGAGTGGAAAGAAACATTTGGAAAGGTCTGTTGGTCCATGACAGCACACAGCTACATTATTATTAAGATGCATGAACATGAGGAATAAATGTTAACAGGTGCACTGGTAATTATAATAATAATAATTATAATAATAATAATAATAATAATAACTTTAGTTCTGTGGTAATTGTCATGCAAAGATACAGCCCAAAGTACTGAGCAGTAAACAAGAGAATAAAATACAAATAATAACTCAAAGAGTTGCAGGACAAATTATGTATCACAACGTGCGGTTTGATCGGGATCGGTGTGCTATTACTTTTCTCTACAGAATACAAATTTTGTGCAAAATTTTGCATTGAAGTGAATGGGACGGCCGAAAAAAATGAGCAAAAAAGAACAATAATTTGAGATTTTCAAATGTCTACTTCTCCGGCATAATTTCACCTAGAAGCTCCATTTAAACTTTAAACACTAGACACAAGTCTTGCGTATTGGTGTATTAATCCACGTTTCGATAGGTCATATAGTTTTTTATCAATCCCTGTTCAATGACCATGATCATTTTTGGAGAAATTCTGAGATTATAATGGATGTGTATTGCATGGAATGTTCGTGTCACAGTGTGTGACATCATCTCTCAGAGTGTAGAGGGAGAGAAAAAACTGCGCTCCAGGCTGCAAATTCCACTCTACAAAAATATTTTTTACATAGAAACGTAGGAAAATGTGTCTTCTCACTCACAATCCTCAGGTAAAGCTGTCAGAGTTATAGTCTTAGTTATAGTTATAGTTTAAAAAATCCCCATTGAAAATTTCTGTAGAAAAGCATATTTAACAGTTTTTTAGATCGCTCTTACAAAGTTATTTCTTCATTTTTACTCTCAAAATGATTACAGTTACAGATGCACGCACACTCCTCCAAATACACATGCTTCTCACTCACACTCACTCTCTCTCTCTCTCTCTGTCTCTCTCTCTCACACACACACACACACACACACACACACTCACTCACTCACTCACTCACTCTCACTCAGTCACACACACACACACACACACACACACACACACGTAACTTTATACGATTTTAGTTACTTAAATACTTTTTTTTTTAAGGTTAAAAGGGCATAGGTTGCTGTATAAATAAATACTTGAAAAGGAATGCTTGTTGTAGGTGTGCTCCTTGCATATAATATAGCATCATAACATTACTAGTATTAATTATTTGAAATCTCTGAAGAATCTCATCATACTGTACACACACGCAATAGCCCCCGTGGCCCTTTCAGAATTTAATACACAGTTGGAAATAAATGTCAGATACACACACAGACACTCAGACATTCAGACAGACAGATAGATGTAACTTTATATGATTACAGATACGCACGCACACTCCTCCAGATACACATGCTTCTCACTCACACTCTCACACTCTCCCACACACACACACACACACACACACTCACTCTCTCACACACACACACACACACACACGTAACTTTATGTGATTTTAGCTACACACACACACGCGCGCATAAGCGCGCACACTCATCCAGATACACATGTTACACACACACACATTTTGGGGTTGAAAGGGCATAGGTTGCTGTATAAATAAATACTTGAAAAGGAATGCTTGTTGTAGGTGTGCTACTATGTTAAGCTCCTAGCAACATTGCTAGCTAGCTTAGCATGCTAATTCTTCAGACGGTGTCATTAACATCAGTTTGTTGGGCTAGTTCTGCACTAGTAGTGGTAGAATACTAGTTAACAGGAACCATAACTGTTAAATCTGGTTTGGGTTATCTCAGCTAACAGCTAGCATCGTTAGTTAGCTCATGTTAGCTAGCAGCTTAGCTTGAAGCAGACATATGTGTATGTTGATCTCTGAGATATTAAGTTGGAGTCTCCCACACTGTTTAATCCACAGCCAGCAGCTCCTCTGGTTTTATCACGGTGCGTTCAGACCGGACGCGTAGCGAATATTTCGCGCGACAAGATTACATACAAAGTCAATGCAAACACGCGAATAGACGCAAATTTTTGCCGGTGGCGCGAATCGCGGGTTTCGCACGACACGAATGCCGCGATTGACGCGAATGTCGCGGCGCGAATGAAACAACGCGAATTCGCGTGAGTTCAATAAATTCAACTTTGGCGAAGTATTCGCGTGACGCTGTGTCGGGACAGCCTATCAGCGTTGAGATTCTGGACGACAGTGTCCGAGATACATACATGAGAGAGAGGAGAAAAGAGGCAGGAAGGAGGAGTGGGTCGGCAGGAGGGACAGGAAAAAGGTGGAAGTACTCTGCGGTCCTCTCTCCGTGCTGAGTGCGCCTCCGGATGATGTCACTCACCCAGACACGACGGCGTGTTTTCCGACGTATCTCGGACTTCCAGAGCAGGTACAGGGACGATATGCTTGTCATGGTTGATGACAGAATGAAATGGAGGCAATTATTTGGCGCTAAATAGTCTCTTTGGCGAAAATTCGCGTCGCGTTTACTCGCGCGAGTGACGCGAATTAAATTCAATTGTCGCGCGTATCAACTCGCGCGAGTAACAGTGTGTTCAGACCGGACGCGTAGCGAATATTCGCGTCGCGTTACCGTGTGTTCAGACCGGACGCGTAGCGAATATTCGCGTCGCATTACTCGCGCGAATTGATACGCGCGAGAATTGAATTTAATTCGCGTCACTCGCGCGAGTAACGCGACGCGAATTTTCGCCCAAGAGACTATTTAGCGCCAAATAATTGCCTCCATTTCATTCTGTCATCAACCATGGCTGACATTACAAGCATAGCGTCCCTGTACCTGCTCTGCCGTCGTGTCTGGGTGAGTGACATCATCCGGAGGCACACTCAGCACGGAGAGAGGACCGCAGAGTACTTCCACCTTTTTCCTGTCCCTCCTGCCGACCCACTCCTCCTTCCTGCCTCTTTTCTCCTCTCTCTCGTGTATGTATCTCGGACACTGTCGTCCAGAATCTCAACGCTGATAGGCTGTCCCGACACAGCGCCACGCGAATATTTCGCCAAAGTTGAATTTATTGAACTCACGCGAATTCGCGTTGTTTCATTCGCGCCGCGAAATTCGCGTCAATCGCGGCATTCGTGTCGCGCGAAACCCGCGATTCGCGCCGCCGGCAAAAATTAGCGTCTATTCGCGTGTTTGCATTGACTTTGTATGTAATCTTGTCGCGCGAAATATTCGCTACGCGTCCGGTCTGAACGCACCGTTACTCGCGCGAATTGATACGCGGGAGAATTTAATTTAATTCGCGTCACTCGCGCGAGTAACGCGACGCGAATTTTCGCCCAAGAGACTATTTAGCGTCAAATAATTGCCTCCATTTCATTCTGTGATCAACCATGGCTGACATTACAAGCATAGCGTCCCTGTACCTGCTCTGCCGTCGTGTCTGGGTGAGTGACATCATCCGGAGGCGCACTCAGCACGGAGAGAGGACCGCAGAGTACTTCCACCTTTTTCCCTCCTGCCGACCCACTCCTCCTTCCTGCCTCTTTTCTCCTCTCTCTCATGTATGTATCTCGGACACTGTCGTCCAGAATCTCAACGCTGATAGGCTGTCCCGACACAGCGTCACGCGAATATTTCGCCAAAGTTGAATTTATTGAACTCACGCGAATTCGCGTTGTTTCATTCGCGCCGCGAAATTCGCGTCAATCGCGGCATTCGTGTCGCGCGAAACCCGCGTTTCCGCCGCCGGCAAAAATTCGCGTCTATTCGCGTGTTTGCATTGACTTTGTATGTAATCTCGTCGCGTCCGGTCTGAACCATAGACTGTATAAATGGTCTGAACACACGGTCAGTTCTGGAACCCCTCTCTGAACTCTGAGGTTCCTGGCACGCCCTCCGATAGGGGGGGACAAACGGGTCTGCTGTCCCGGGCCCAGGGTAGGGGGGGGGGGCCAGAACTGGGCCCTCATTAAATTATGTAATGATTAAAAAAATAAAATCAAATAGGCCTATTTGTGGGAAAAATATGTAATATTTATTTGAGTTAAAAGCTTTTTGTTTGTTTTCTTCCTAATTGTCCTTGAACTAGTGGTCAAGAACCCCCCCACCCCCAACACAAAAATGGTTTGGCCACTGATCAAACTTTGATGTTGCCGTTTGATTTGAAGTTCGCTCAAAATGTCCGGTAAACACAAGTCCGGTGCTCAGAAACGGAAAGAAAAGAGAAGACAAGAAGAAGAAAATGGAGGCCTTATTTTATGAACAAATATTTTTTAAAAAGGTGGTGACGGTGAAGCTGGGACTAGTAAAGTGAACGTAGAGCAAGGTAAGAAACAGCGCAGCCAATGTTTACAGCCTTGTAACGTAACCTAACAAGCTCGCTCTAATGTTAACGTCCATTAGCTTGTATGAAAGCCTGACACAAAACGTTATCTTTGACAGAAACAAAGTTTGGTAGCTCCGTCACGGTGCGTTCAGACCGGACGCGTAGCGAATATTTCGCGCGACAAGATTACATACAAAGTCAATGCAAACACGCGAATAATCGCGTAATAATCGCGGAAACCGTCAATCGCGGTTTCGCGCGACACGAATGCCGCGATTGACGCGAATTTCGCGGCGCGAATGAAACAACGCGAATTTGCGTGAGTTCAATAAATTCAACTTTGGCGAAATATTCGCGTGACGCTGTGTCGGGACAGCCTATCAGCGTTGAGATTCTGGACGACAGTGTCCGAGATACATACATGAGAGAGAGGAGAAAAGAGGAAGGAAGGAGGAGTGGGTCGGCAGGAGGGACAGGAAAAAGGTGGAAGTACTCTGCGGTCCTCTCTCCGTGCTGAGTGCGCCTCCGGATGATGTCACTCACCCAGACACGACGGCAGAGCAGGTACAGGGACGCTATGCTTGTAATGTCAGCCATGGTTGATGACAGAATGAAATGGAGGCAATTATTTGGCGCTAAATAGTCTCTTGGGCGAAAATTCGCGTCGCGTTACTCGTGCGAGTGACGCAAATTAAATTAAATTCTCGCGCGTATCAATTCGCGCGAGTAACGCGACGCGAATATTCGCTACGCGTCCGGTCTGAACGCACTGTCAGAGAGGATGAGACAGAGAGCGGAGAGATCCAGCAGCTGTCAGGTGACAGAGAGAGTGATGCGGGAGGGGCCCGCTGCCCCGGAGAGGAGGGACAGGCTACCGGTGAGAGAGAGAGAGAAAGAGAGTCATTTATAGTTTATTTATTTATTTAGTCAGTTTTTTTCCTGCTAGTGTCAGAATTCCAATACATATGAAGAGTGTATTTAGCAACAGCACATGTGTAGTTTGTTAATCTTAACCATTATTGTCTCTTGTCAAAGAGAGATGTGAGGAGAGGAGAGGAGAGGAACAGGAGAGAATGTTTTTGCTTGCAATGTTTTATTAAATTAATATTTAATTTATTTTTAAGTATAAAATAGATTCATAAAGCTCATTGCACAAATAGGCTATCTGCAAAAAAGCTTTTTGTAAATCAGGGATATTATACTTGAAAGATGGGAATTAGCCCCTTATTTCAAAATATACACTCATAATCTGCAGGGTAAATAGCTGCACATTTAGTCATGGTTTATAAAGAAAGAGGAGAGGAGAGGAACAACAAGAGAAAAGGAGAGATCTGGGCGCGGGGGGCCCATCTAAAATAATCTCGTCCTGGGCCCAGGCAAGACTGTCAGCTGGCCTGGTTCCTGGTGTCAGACCGGTTCACCTTGTTGCTCGGAGCTCAAAGCTTGTCGGAATTTCTTCTCTTAGTTACGGTTGCTAAGGTATGATTGGACGAGAAGTGATGGGGGAGGGGCTTATTGAACGGTTAATTATAATAAACTCAGTGCTTAAATCAAACAAAAATGGATAGTTACATTGTTTGAATCAGGTTAAACAATAAATAAAATAATAAACCAGAACACAGCACCTCTGCTTGCGTTGGAGAAACACAGATTTATAACGACTTTATTGTTAGTTTGTTTTGAATCCTGACTGCAGCTGATTTTATTGTTGTTTTGAGAGAAAATTACATAATAGATTCAATTTTCATCTCATTTGCTTTTGTAATCATATTTTTTACAGAGTTTGATTAAAACACATGGGGTTTTTTTTTGTATTGTTCTGATTTTTTGTGTTGGATTATTGTGTTAGACTTTTCTTATTCAAATTTTTTTTGGGTGCTGTTTCTAATATAAGCCTTTACAGGTTTCTGCTGCACCCTCACATGTACTCTGTGTGTTATCATTTATGTTTTATATTGTTTATATGTGAAATAAAATGAAACTAAACTAAAACATTTATGCAGTAAGTGTTTTGTTATGTCAGAAAAGTTAATTTAAAAAATAAATGAAAAAATTAAAAATACTAATCTAATGTTACTTTTTCTCAGCTGATTAACAGATATATGTGTTGTGTTAACTCACTTTGAGAGCGTGTTGGTTTCTCCTCGTCTTTTCTTCAAATCCACAAAATACTGAAAGAAAAAAAAAGGATAAAATAAAGGTTTACATCTATGCGTCTGAACCGTCCTGCAGCGTGTGCGTCTGACCCTCAAACAGCAGATTAATACACAGGAAACAATCAACTGGTAACAAGTTAATCTGCTGTAAACACACACACACACACACACACACACTCTATCACAAACCACCAATTATGTCCCTATTGAACGGGCAGAGGGGGATTTTTTTTACGCATGAGAGGCTTTCAGGAGAAAATCAATATTTATCCAGATCCATCTGTTGTGTTTGTGCACGTCTGACCCTGAACACATCACACTGATGACACACTGCAGATGGACAAAATCAATGTGGATAACAAGACATATCTGTTAGAAACAGGCCTTCTGCTGGGGTTCAGACAAACAAACAAACAAACAAACAGCCCCGAATCCAAAAAAGATATTCCATTTACAACGACAGGAAACTCTCTTGCCTGAGACAGAAAAGAGAACTTTCATCTACTTATATATTTTTGTCAGCTGATCAAGTTTCCAACCTTCAGGAACGAGCGAGAGACAAAAATACACCTTGAAAAATACATTTCGGCCCAGTCGTTTCTGCAACAAATTTCTGCAAACCACATTTACATTTTTCAAACAAAAGCATGTTGCATTTGAACATCTCATTGTGAAACTTAAAGCATGCAGCAAACACGAGCTAACACGTGAACAAAAAGCACCAGAAGTTTAACCCTCTGAAACACCAAGACGGACGTTTTCTTTTACAGATAACCAAAAATTCACCAAAGTTTATTAGACAAAGAAACTTTAGGACAGGAGAGGCTGTTTACACAGAGCAGAGAGGAGAGGAGAGGACAGGAGAGGCTGGAAACATGACAACACTTCAATATGTACAATATGTGGAGGAACACGTACACAGTGGTGTAGTGGTTAGCACTCTCGCCTCGCAAGAGGGTGGCTGGTTCGCCTCCCGCCTGTGGCTCTTCTGTGTAGAGTTTGCATGTTCTCCCCATGTCAGCGTGGGTTCTCACCGGGTACTCCAGCCTCCTCCTACAGTCCAAAAACATGCACTTAGGTTTGATGACTCTAAATTGTCCATAGGTGTGAATGAGGACGTGATTGTCTGTCTCTATATGTCAGCCCTGCGATAGTCTGGAGACCTGTCCAGGGTGTACCCCGCCTCTCGCCCAATGTCAGCTGAGATAAGGTCCAGCCCCCCGCGACCCGGAGAGGAGAATTCATGTATTTTTCCTTTTTGGTAATTGTGCGTCTTTTTTAAGTCATTTTGTGTAGTTTTTAGTAATATTTGTGACACTTGTGGGCACTTGGAAAAGTGTTTATGGATAAATTCTGTTTTATTCACTTTTTTAAAAGAGAGCGAGAGAGAGAGAGCTGGGTCTGAATAATGAATGAGTTGTTTACCGTCTAAAAGGTCTGGACCACACACACACACACACACTAACACACCTTCTCTCTGCTCAAAGTAATGATGCAAAGCTACACTCTGTCTGAAAAGCAACCATACAAATCAACACACACGCACACACACACACACACACACACACACACACACACACAGTGTTTGCTCTGACACCAATAGTCATTGATGCGGTTCAGGATTATACAAAGACTTGTAGAGTTTGTCTCGTCTACCAGCTGAAGACAGAAAAGGCGGAGGCCCCCAGTGTGTGTGTGTGTGTGTGTGTGTGTGTGTCTGTGTGTGTGTGGATTTTATTAGTCTTGTCCCAATTAGTCTCACACACACATAAACACATACACATATGTATTTGGTGGCATGCATTCTCAGTCAGCTGTGACTTCTTGTCTGCTGGTTCTTCCTTCATGTAAATGATTAGTTGGTGTTTCTTAGAGAGACACGTCGTCTGGAATAAAAACATCAGAACTGGATCCATTAAAGCTTCCACTCACTCCTCACAGTGTTTTGATTCTGTCTCAGATAATTGGCTGCTCTTTGATTCTCACAAAGTCACAGATTTGTTTTGAACTGCAGAAGTTTCAGTGTTTTATGTTATTTTTTATCTTCACTGCAGGAGAAGGAGCTATTCATTCCTAATGCAGATTAATGCAGTAAATATCACACGTTAGTCCTTTGTTTATCAATCTCTACATCATGCAACACCTTCTGTCCTCATAGACTCGTTGTTTAATCAAACTTAAAAGGAAGAAACTAATGAGAGTGAGTGAGTCCTTCAGTAGCTTGTTCTCTTCAATCTGTGCACCAATAACTCGACCACCTTCAAATGATGCGTAACGCACACGCCAAATTACCGTTTTCCGTCCCTGTGTCTCCGTCTGGAGTTAGTGGCGCCCTCTAGTGGTCGTAGTGATTCAGGGTATAAAACAAGTGTCAATTAGGGAGGGAGGGAGGAGGATGGGTCAAACACACCAGGACTTTCACCAGGAGATGGGAAAAAATACACAAAAATACGTAAAATTACCAAAAGAGCAAATGACAAAAGAAACTACCAAATTACCAAAAACAAGCCAAATTACCCCAAAAAAGACGTAAAATGACAAAAAAAAATACATAAAATGACTTAAATTGACACAAAATTACCAAAAAACACAAAATTACCAAAAAATACAAAATTACCAAAAACGTTACCCCAAAAACGTTACCCCAAAAAAGACACAAAAATACCCAAAAACGACGTAAAATTACCAAAATAAAAGACACAAAAAAGACAGTTACCAAAAAAAGACAAATTACCCCAAAACAGACGTAAAATTACCAAAAAAGACATAAAATGACTTAAAAAAGGTGTTAAATGACTGAAAAAGACATAAAAAATTACCAAAAAAACACACAAGTACCAAAAAACACAAAATTAATAAAAGACAAAATTACCAAAAAAAAACACAAAAAATACCAAAAAAGACACAAAAATACAAAAAGATACAAAATTACCAAAATTTACACAAAATTACAAAAAAGACCAAATTAACTAAAAAGGACACAAAATTACCCAAAAAAGATGCAAAAATACCAAAATATAACAAAGTGACAAAAAGACACAATTACCAAAAATGACATAAAATAACTAAAATTAGACATAAAATTACAAAAAGACACAAAATTACAAAAAAGACAAAATTACCCAATAAGACACATTGACTAAAAAAAGATGTAAAATGACAGAAAAGACACAAAATTACCAACAGAAAGACAAAATTACAAAAAAGACACAAAATTACCGAAAAAAAGAAACAAAATTACCAAATGAGTACAAAATTACCAAAAAAAAACACATTACCCAAAAAGACACAAAATTATGATATGACACAAAATTACAAAAAAAGACCCTAAATTATCAAAAAATTACAAAAAAAGACGTAAAAGACACAAAATTACCACAAAATGATGTAAACTGAGAGCAGAACAGCATCAATACCCCATGTGATAACAAAAGTAAAACAAGTGAGGTTCAAGAGCGACTCAAACGTAGGACATTTCAACTCTTGATTTTTCTTTATGAATATGAATGCAGAATTACAAAGAAACAATATGTAAATAAATGTATGTGTAAGTCTGTCAATCAGAAGACAGAAGAACATCTTTTATTGAGCAGCTTTCATAGGAATGAACAGAGCCCCGCCTCCAACACAGGATCACTGTCTCACTGCTGCAGTAAAGTAACAAAAAGTCCTCATTCGTCGTTTTATTCTCTTTAAACCAACAGAAGCTCCTGCAGCTCAAGCTGATGAAGACAGATGACCATCTTTCAAGTTAGAAACACAGAAAATGAACTTGTCAAAAGTTCAGAGTGGAACCGGAGCAGATTGAGTCCTCAGCTTCTAAAGCTGCTCTGCTCATTAGCATCCCGCGAAACACACTCTCTCTCACACACACACACACACCATCAGCTGTTTGACTCATTAGTGTGTTAACCACCAGCCAGTGCACAAATACACACACACACACACACACACACACACACACACACACAAGATCCGTCTTTGTAATCATCATATGCTACACAACAGGAGGCCTGGGACCCCAGCGTGTGTGTGTGTGTGTGTGTGTGTGTGAGAGAGAGAGAGAGAGAGCCTGAGGTTTGATTAAAAGCCCTTTTGTGGTTTTGAGATGCTAATCTTTCTATTATCAGCAGGATAAAAGGGAGTTTAGCTGCTTAAAGACAAACAAATGACTTCTGGCACACACACACCATACATGGCTAATGAGCGCTTTGTGTGGGAGCCTCCGTGTGTGTGTGTTTGTGTGTGTGTGTGTGTGTGTGTGTGTGTGTGTGTGTTTGACAGAGAAACGTCTAAATCTCACTCGGCTCTCAGGCTTCACAGCGACACGAACACAAACACCTGAAGAAGAAACGCCGTCGTGTCAGCGACAGGAAGCATTCATGACATCACTCATCCTCCTGTCGGCTTACACACGGACGCCAGCAGTGATGTCAGCGGCGAGGCTGAAAGGCCGCTCAGTCCGCGGTGTGAAGTCCGATCTGGATCCAAGAAGCTTTCAGGAGGTTTGGATTCAGTTTTTAGACTGACGGCTCATCAACAACCTGAGAAATAATCCTTCAAAATCCAATTTAACCCTCCGAACCCTGATGAGCTGCTTCTGTCTACATTCTCCTCTCTGTAACATATAAAATCTATATAATCCATAACTCCTGCATCTCTATGGAATAAGCACAATCAGAATAACTCAAACATGACTTTGTGCTGAATAACACAGTTAGAATGACAGAAATCAGAAAAAAAAGTTGAATTTCTTTGATGAATTATTTTTTTTAAATTGTGATAAAACAGAATTTATATATAAACACTTTTCCAAGTGCCCATAAGTGTCACAATTTTTTTTAAACTACACAAAATGACTGAAAAAAGACACAAAATTACCAAAAAAGGACTTAAAATCACCAATACTAGTTTCTCTACATATCGAAGTATTGTCATGTTTCCAGGCTCTCCTGTCCTCTCCTCTCTGCTCTGTGTAAACAGACTCTCCTCTCTGCTCTGTGTAAACAACCTCTCCTGTCCTCTCCTCTGTGCTCTGTGTAAACAGATTTTCAGTGAATATTTGTCACGTGACCGTTGGTCTCAGCAGAATCAATCATGTCTTCACAGTGGCCCTCATATATCAAATGAGCTTACGACAGAAAGTGAGCGTAAAGTGGGCGTAAGATGATTTCTACGCAAGGCTCTGCATTTATCAATTTGGACGTGAGCGGAGGGTACGATCAGATCTCACATCTGCTCTCAGCTCGTGTACGCAAATAGTCAGCGTGAAGTCCACACGTCTGAGTCTGAGAATTGATCTTAGACTATAGTATCGATGCCTGGAGCTGATAAAACTCCGTGGTGTTTTCATTTTTAATGGTGACAAAGCAAAGCATGTTTAGATTACATAATTTATTATTAAAACATTGTTTAAAATAAATACACCCTGCGACCGTGAAATTCTTCAAACAGAATACTAGCCGAGGCTATTAAATGTTGTTGTCTTCTGATATTAAATGTTCAACGTCATCCGGCTCCGACATCGGAGCGTCAGTGTCTCCTTCACCAGCGGTTCTGCCCTGATAGAAACATTTCCAATCAGCGCTGCCACACGCTCCTCTGACTACGACAGAATGATTACTAAATGTAAAGAAGTGAATAACATCTCTCCATCATAATAATAACAATATTCGGATATTATATAGGCTATTAGGCTTTATATATCACGATGTATAAATTCATTACTCAAACCTCGCTGGGAGTTTAATGGTCCGCTACTCTGCTGACAGCACCACTGATTTCCTTCTTTTGCACTTTTTATGCTGCCAAACAAAACTAGTTTGTTGTTGCAGCTGTTGGACGTCAGCGTTTCACTTTCTGACTCTGAGAAATTCCTCTTCTTTTTGAATTAAAACTTACTTTAAAACATTGTTTACCTCCTTCAACTAAAAGGCTGTTAAACTTTTAAGTCTGTGCTGCAAATGTAAAATATTACTTGTTTAAGTTTATAACTATAAGTACTTTTATTTCATAAACCTCTGTCGCTGTGTATTTCTGTAATAGGTCAATTTCCTCCTGTTGTTATCTGTAATGGTGCACTTTGATAATAAAGCTGACTTCAGGGGGGGAATCCTCTTTTTGGCCGTACTGCGCCCTTCGGTGTCGTAAACTCTCCAGGCAAGCCATCTGAATTGGGTATATATTATATATATATATATATTATATATATTAGGGTGTGGTATTTAAATGACACTTGTTTTAAGCCGCCACATTTATCAACAGCCAATCATTCTGTGATTGGTGAGATACGATCGTTCGTTTGATAAATGAGGGCCAGTGTCTTTGTGGAGCAGAATTTAATGTTTTTAACAGGATCTGGTTAGTGCAAATGCTTTATTTCAAATGACACATGTAGAATAAAGAGATTCTGACACATAGATCAACATTTAACACAAGTTTTGGTCACTTTTTAATAAAAAAATGAGACTATAATGCCTGGCAATCTTTTTTTTTTAATCCGCCTCCCCTGCTTCTAGGGATGACGCCGATCGATCGGCAACTGATCGGATTGGCCCGAAATGATAAAAAAACGATCGATCGAAAAATCAGATCAAAGGTTAAAATCACCGATTCGATCGCATTATACGTACATGTGTTTGACAAGTGTTTGTTATGGTGTGATATACATTCTGGATCCAAAGGTGCCGGTAGTGCGCCGAAACGCTGCCGCTTTAAAACGAAGAAGAAGTGTTGTGTGTGTGTGTGTGTTGTGGTCACACAGCCTGCATGCACCTACACACACCGACAACATGTCTGCCATATGGAACTTTTTCGAAGTGAGTGAGTCCGATGTCACACGCTAGCAGCAATTTATGCAAGCGCTTAGACATTTAGAGAAATGTTAGTGTGAGAGTGAGCAATAATAATATGTTACACTGTACTGTGTAACAATGTGCAATAATGCCACCAATGTTCAGGCTGGCATTTTGAGTTTGTTTAGCCTGTTAAATAGGCTCAATTTTTATTTTTATTTTATTTTATACGATAACAGTACAGCCATTTAAAATGGATAGTATCAATAAATGACTGAACTTTCAACATTAAGCTCTTGCCTGTTCTTGACTGCCCTATAGAGGCCATTTTGGCAAATTGTTTTCCACAGTGCCACTGCTGCTATGAAGGAATATTAAAAATATTTAATATATAAATATTTAAAAATATTTAAAATATAAATATTAATATCGTCCCACGTGATCGATCGGTTCTGATCGGTAATCGGATCGTTGAGGCTTTAGGTGATCGGTATCGGTCCCAAAAACCTGATCGGACCATCTCTACCTGCTTCCTGCCCTGTTTGACTCTAAATTAACCTTATTTTATTAAATGAACATCTTGCTGTGCTGAAGAAGTTAGAAGTAGGATCATATTTCTCATTGAATTCCATACAAACTGACTTGTTTTAGCAGCAGTAGAGTCGCCCCCTGCTGGTTGACAGATTGCAAGTTTAAGCCTCTTGTACTTCACTTGTCAACTGAAACTGATTTCCATATTCTCATGAGACTAAAGCAAGCGAAGAAATCAGGAATAAGTGATTAATTCCTTTTTGTTTCTGGTGTTTTTCTTCATGTGATCAGCTGATGCTCCTGATGCTCTGACTGATCTGGAGTCTGTTAGTGTCCCTGAGGAAAGTTACCAGGAGAATAATTTATGACCTCATATGTTATATCACTCTCAGGTTCTCTTCTTCTCTTTTCATCTCTCCTCACTCTCAGTTCTATTCCCATCTGGACCAGCCTCCCTCCCTCTCATCTCTCTCTACTCTGATTGGTCGTCCAGTTCAAAGATTCAGACAGATTCACTGTTCTGCAGGAGAGGACGTGACGGACAGACGGACGGAGGGAGGGAGAGATGTTAGAAGATGGAGCGAGTCGGAGTGGGAGGATGGAGATGTGGTGGGAGGATGTTCTCTCTGGATCTGTAACTTCACTCTGTCAGGTCCTGCAGGTCACAAACACCCACACAGGTCTGAACTAACTGAACAAACAGGGAGACGACAACACTGCAGGAAAGTGTTTTCTCTCCTGTGATTTTTTTCTTCAAAATGTTTCTTTAAAGATTTAAGCCGGCTCATTGTTGAATGCAGAAGCAAACAGTTGTCTAACTTCTGGTTTTTGTGTGCAGCTTTTGCTTTGGATCTCTTCCCTCAGTGGATCTAACGAGCTTCACTGGTTTGTTATCGTATGGAAAATGTGTAGGACAACATGAAGAAGTGTCCTCTAATAACATACAGAGACAGTTTTAACTGCTTTGTCTCTCAGCTCAACGACAAACAACTAATCTTACGAAAGAGACGAAAGTTTTCTGACAGCCGTAGTTGTACAATTACAGAAAGTTGAGTGTTATAAATGGAATCAGTTCCAGCCTGATGCCACAGCGGCGGTGTGGAACATTCTGGATTCAAGCCAGATGAACGCGGAGAGCCCGCTAACATCAACAAGACAGGATGTCAAATCTGTATGAAGATAGTTGCAACAAAAAGCAGGGTGTGATTTGATTGACAGGTGGCTGTCATCAGGATAGAAGCTGAACAATGCTTATCGATGGCAACGTGGACATCTAAACACAACTTTGACCCTTTGACCGTGTTATCACTTTCACAGTTTATTTAAAAACGTCTTGTTCAGCGTTCGGTTGGAATCAAAGACTCCAAGCAGTCTCTGCTCACTTTCTCCAGTAAGAGACAAAGAAATACCAAAAAACAAACACAAAATGACAAAAAAAGATGTAAAAATTACCCAAAAATACATAAAATTACCAAAAAATAAATATATATATTTTTAAAGTTTTTAAAAGTAAAGTAGACACAAAATGACAAAAAAAATTATAAAATGACACAATTTTTTTTTAAAATTCAAAAGAGCAAAAATACATAAAATTAACTGTGTAATTTAAATTTGAAAGAAATTTAAAATTATAAGGAGGCAACAAGTAAAGGAAGCAGGAGATGAGCGGAGGAAAGAAATGAGTAAAGGAGGCATGAAGGAAGGTGATGAGGAGAGAGGGGACAAGAGAAATAAGTGAAGGAGGAGGAGAGAAAGATGTAAAGAATGAGGAGAGAAAGATGTAAAGGAGGAGGAGAGAAAGAAGTGAAGGAGGAGAGAAAGAAGTGAAGGAGGAGAGAGAAAAAGAAGTGAAGGAGGAGAAGAGAGAAAGAAGTAAAGGAGGAGGAAAGAAAGAAGTAAAGGAGGAGGAAAGAAAGAAGTGAAGGAGGAGATTACCAGTCAGTCTGAGAGGAAAACAGAACGGGTGTGAGAACGAACGACAGAACTGCTACATGAATATTCATCAACCAGAGTTCCCAGCAGTCAGTGTGTGTGTGTGTGTGTGTGTGTGTGTGTGTGTGTGTGTTCCCCTGTTGGTCAGGTTTTAAATTGTTTAAAAGTTAATTGAATACATAATGCTCCATTCTGCTACATACCAGTTTAAACTTATAGTCTAATGGTAATGTAGGAAAGTGTGTGTGTGTGGTGTGTGTGTGTGTGTGTGTGTGTGTGTGTGTGTTTACAGCGCTGCCTTGTTCATGTTTATTCATAAATCATCTCATGTTTATTCATACAGGATTATGTAAACAAGTAGGGGGCGTATTCACACACACACACACACACACACACACTGGCCCTTCTGGTCAACCATTAAACACACACACACACACACATCTGTGACTGTGTGTGTGTGTGTGTGTGTGCGCGCTGACTCTCACAGTTTGTTCGTGTTAAATCATTTAACTGTCATTCCAACTGTGTATTAAATTCTGAAAGGGCCACGGGGGCTACTGCCGGTGTGTGTACACTATGATGAGATTTTTAAGAGATTTCAAACAATTAATACTAGTAATGTTATGATACTATATTATATACAAGGAGCACACCTGCAACAAGCATTCCTCTTCAAGTATTTATTTATACAGCAACCTATGACCTTTAACCTCAAAATGTGTGTGTGTGTGTGTGTGTGTGTGCGTGCGTGCGTGCGTGCGTGTGTGTGTGTGTGTGTGAAACATGTGTATTATGAGGGGCATTTTATGCCAGCACACTATACTAAAACGCGTGTACAGCGCCTATGCGATGACATCAAACGTCTAACGTGCGCGTGTAAATTCCATTCACTTTCAATGGACAGACAGGCGTCACGCAGGCGTCACGCAGACGCTGTACACGCGTTGTTGCACATACGCCTACGTGACGGCTGCGTGACGGGTGAACTACGCCTCAAATACGTGACATGAAGACCCGCGTGACTGTTAAGTACAATTCTACATAGGCGTACAGACACGCGTATTGCGAGTACACCAGATAACATGGGTGACGGGTGAAAAGTGCCACGAGCGAACGTAGTGGACGCCTGTGTGTGTGTGTAACGCGTGTAAGCCTATAACAGTTCAGCTGTTACACAGAGTCTCAGCTTCATATGGTATTGTTTATAAGAAAGCACAACTTATAGATGAAGAGAAAGACTATCTCGTACTTACCAGATAAACTGAACGTTTTTCCGGCCAAAACCGGAGGCTTAATTAGCCTGTTTTAGGAGTGAAAGTCAGCTAAATGCAGCTTAAACAAAATGTTTTACCTCATTAGTTAACTATGAATGTCTGTAAAACATAATGGGACTGTGCATAAGTGCCGAATTGGGTTAAACAGTGTAGATATAAGGTCCGATGGAATCATATTGTGAACGGACTGCTGTCCACATGGCTACTGAATATTCATTAGATAGGTCCGCATGGCTACTTAATATTCAGGGGTGACAGCGATTACGGCTTCTGCAGGCAGGTAAACCTACCTAATTACAGCTGGTGCGTAATGAACTGTGTGTCCGTGCGCGAAGCTGGGAACTGGCTGTGAGCGTTGCACTTTACTATTAGCCTACTATTTTTAAGTAGCTGAAATTATTTTAATTATCCCTTTCACCCTTGCTATCATTAAATATCAATTCGATATCATACAAACCTAGAGAGAGAGAGAGAGAGCGAGAGAGAGAGAGAGAGAGAGAGAGAGAGAGAGAGATATTTCGTTAACAAGAAAATAAAAACTGGCCTGAAAATAATAGAAATATCCTGACAGCTCTGTGGGGGCTTGGAGTTCATCTGTAAGTTGTGCTTTCTTATAAACAATACCATATGAAGCTGAGACTCTGTGTAACAGCTGAACTGTTACACAGAGTAACACACTGTTAACGTACACGCGTTACACACACACACAGGCGTCCACTACGTTCGCTCGTGGCACTTTTCACCCGTCACCCATGTCATCTGGTGTACTCGCAATATGTGTGTCTGTAAGCACGCCTATTAATCAGACTTTATGCTGGCACAGGCGACGTGTTTTAGGCGTTTAAGTATAGTGTGCTGGCATAAAATACCCCTCATATGTGTATCAGGAGGAGAGTACGCGCTCGCGCACACATGTGTGTGTGTGTGTGTGTGTGAAGAATGTTAATCTGGAGGAGTGTGAGTGCTTACGTGCACACGTGTGTGTGTGTGTGTGTGTGTATCTGTAACTGCAATCACATCAAAGGATCAAAGGCTGTGTGGTTGACCAATCAGAGCAGAGCAATCAACGGAAATTAACAGCTGTGGAATTTTCTAGCACAGTGACAGCAGCCAGAGGTGGACAGACTTGAATTTCTGGCATCGAATTGAAAGCATTTTTGGCAAAACCATAATACCTATCATTGATCCGACTTCACTTTGAGCGCCCTGAGTTCTTCCTGAACAGCTACATATGTTTTTTGTGAAGAAAAATGAATAAATAGCTTTGTAAGAGTGATCTGAAAAAATGTTAGATATGCTTTTCTACAGAAATCTTCCTGCGTTTTTAATATGGCTGTCAATGAGGCTGTTGGTGAGTGTTGGTGGCGCATCTGTGTGTCCTACGCCCAAACTAAAAGTGACAGCTTTACCAGAGAGATTGTGAGTGAGGAGACAAATTTTCCAATTTTCTATGTATAAATGATTTCTGTAGAGTGGAATTTGCGGCCTGGAGCGCAGTTTTAAATTTTATTTTTTGGCAATTTTTTCTCTCCCTCTACACTCTGGCGATGATGTCACACACTGTGACACGAACATTCCGTGCAATACACACCCATTATAATCTCAGAATTTCTCCAAAAATGATCATGGTCATTGAACAGGGATTGATAAAAAACTATATTGCCTATCGAAACGTGGATTAATACACTGATACACAAGACTTGTGTCTACTGTTTGAAGTTTAAATGGAGTCAATAGTTGAAATTATGCCGGAGAAGTAGACGTTTAAAAATCTACAATTACTGTTCGTTTTCGCTCATAGTTTTTTGGCCGTCCCATTCACTTCAATGCAAAATTTTGGGCAGTTTTCCGCAGTTTACGTCGCGAAAAATTTGTATTCCATAGAGAAAAGTAATAGTACACCGATCCCGATCAAACCGCACGTTTTTATATATAATTTGTAGTACCGGGACGAAATTGTGTCCTGAAGAGGAAGAAGAAAAAATCTGCAGTATAACAGTAGTGCTCGGGGCGAAGCTCGGTGCAATTGCCCTGTGGCTGTAATGAGTCGTTTTACAGCAAGAAGAAAACATCTCTAACGCAGAGATGTGTTAGATTGAAAATGTATTGAAGCCTCAAGCAGAGTCTCTCCGCGAGCACTAGGTAGGACTTCTATTTTCTCCGCGAGCCGCTGCCAAACCGCGTAAATCTCAACAGAGCAGATCGCACCAGACAGGAAGTCCGACTCAGAATCAACGTAAAACACTTCCGCCCCCTTTCAAAATAAAACACAATACGCAGTTCATGCAGCCTAAAACTACTTCACATCAACATTATGTTATGACCGAGGCACCAGATCAGCAATCAATCAATCAAAGGGTCTCAGAGGATCTGCGACACGGACGACAAGAGACTGATTGTTGAAGTGGAACATCATACAATCATTTATGACATAACATATTGTTTTTATAAGAATAGATGGTCAGATCAACAGATCTTTCACGTCAGAGAAGCAAAGTAAGCTGTTGGTTGTTGTTGTTTACTTTATACACACAGTTTATCCATAGACTGTATAAATCATAGACTGTACATAAATAGGTATAAATAAGAGTTTATCACGGGATCTCGCGGTCTCCCGTATGGTCTGGATTATCGCGTGTTCTCGTTATCTCGCGTGTATACGGCTGGCTCGCTATGCTGCCCTGCCGTGGCTGTAACGCGCCCGGTGTGAATTGACGCTGGGCAGAAGACGGAGCAAAACCGCGGTGGAGCCGTTCCGCGGTTGTAACGTAAGCTTCATTTAGCACAAAAACAACTACACATCAGCTGCACAACACAGACAGACACACACACACAGAGCAGATAGAGTTTGACTCACCTGTTTCTTCTCGTTTCTTCCTGCAGGTGAAATCCTCCAGATCCAAACATCATGTGACCAGGGCAGGAATTATTTGGCTTTGTGCCCTTAAAAAACATATCTGACCTGAGGCCACGCTGGCCTTGATGCCCCCCCCCCGCACTGCCCCAATTGTCAACACGGCTTTGACACCTGCAACTTTTGAGAAAAAAAAGCATATTTTGATGACATTCATCATCAGTGGTGGGTTTGATTCGAGCCTGGCATGAACCGCTCGGACGGGCTGTAATGACAGTTCGACACAAACTATCACCGGCCAAGCAAGGAGACTTCATCAAATGCACTCTAATCTGTCCCGCCACAGTCTCATATGCTGCGCTAACGTCACATTTCAAGCAACTGAAAGTTTTTTTTACATGATATATAATATAAAGTTATTTTGTGTTGTGTTGCCGTTAGGGGTGCACGAGCGATTTCCTTAAGTTTTGCGGGATCGGCGATCAGCTGATTCTTTTACGTCACACCGATCTTATCTAGCATCTTATCTACCTCGATAATAACCCCCCAGCAGCGAAGCAGTGTTCCCAACTTTGTTGTTAAATTTAGCAACTTTTCAGACCCCCTTAGCGACTATTTTTCAAGAAAGCGACTGTAGACAAATCTCCTTCTTAACAAGCCGCTAACGAGCCGGAGGCCGGCATGTTAAGAAGAGACTGCAGTTAGCTACAGTTAGCTCTGTAGCAGTACAGTGTGTATGTGCTGGTGCTGCAGGAGGTGTTCACTTAGCCATCTCTGTTTGTTTACAACAAGCACCGGACACTCTGCGCAGTTAGCGAAGCCGGTTAATTCACAATCACTATGTCTATGATCAGCGGAGACTCTGTGCTTAATTAGCCATGATGCTTTCAGCTGCTGACGTTGTGCACAGTTAGCGACGGTGAAAACCAAACGTCACCTCCAGAGTCTCTAAATCCCTCTGGTGGCTAACTTGTCCCACCGTGGAAAACCCTCAACTCCGTTCAAGTACTAACGGCTGCGGCCGGCTGCAATACTAACGTGTGCGACAGGAGGCGGGGCTTGACCGGCTGGACGGTCAAGCCCAGCCCATGACACGCACGTCACACGCCAAGCTCTGCCTAGAGTGCACTACGTCATCGTGGTTAGTTCAGGGACAGTCGGGATTTCGGAAACTCGGTAGAAACATCGCCTGGATGGAGGATTTTTCCCCACTGCTGTACATTTACTAAACGACTATTTGACTGAAGATTGATCTAAAATTTTAGTAAAACCTTAGTGAACATAAAAACTGTCTTTGCAATGTCTTTTGCAGCGACATATTGTGGTTTTGCTATTAATAAATAGGTTTGTCATTGTTTATGTCATTAACGGAAACCCGAGAACAGCAAAATGCAGAGAAGTGAGTGATTATTTTATAGGCTACATAAATTATCATGTAGGCATCATCAATCAGCAGACTGTACAACAATCAAAGAAAGCATTATATAATTTTCCTATCTTCCAATGATGTAGGTCTGCATCAGTCTAAAAAACATACCTTGGAAAACTTTTTTTAACCACTTCTCACCTATACAGCGTCATGTCCTGTATTGATGTGTCATAACCTTTGTTACTGTATGTGCCTGTGTTTGAGTGTATTTTGGGACTTGTCCAGGTAATCAAGGGCAGTGGTTCTCAGTTGACTGGTTAAGTAAGTAAAAAAGTGCAACCCTTTTCATGGAATATCATAATGATAGATGATTGAAAAAAGCCAGTGATAGCAAATAATGCAAATAATTACCAAAAGAAATGTTTCTATTATTTCGCAACAATGAACACACTTCAGATCAAACTATGAAATCTGTTAGCAGTAGGTCAGGCAAAAAACAAAAAAAAATACACACATATATATTATGGGTGCAGCATTCATGCAGACCAAGCTATTTCCCTGTAAAAAAAAAAAAAAAAAGTACAATTATCATCTATCCTGCAGTGAAGAAAGGGGAGATGTCCACCACTGCCTTTTGTTCTTGATCCATAAAGATGTTATGAAGTGGATGATCCTGGTGGTTGTTCTGAATGGCCTCTCACATCTTCAGTGTACATCTCTCCACCACCAACTAGTTTACCCAGCTGCCTTGCATCCTTGCGTCTGATGCCACCTCGCCAGCAGAACGGGGAAAAAAACGACAATCTTGCCACCAGACTGATAAATCATCTGCAGCATCTTAATACAGATAAAATGACTCAAGGACTCAAGAAAATGGTTTTCATTTATTAACCTGACTCGGGTCAAAACTGACCAGTAGAAGCAGTAGAAAGCCAACACAAGATGAAGAATTCAACAGGAACAATGATGACTTCAATCAGAACGTCTCTGCTTCAAGTGAAGAGAATGTCATCTCTGTCACTCCTGAAAGGAAAGCAGAACATGTTACTCAATTTGCCATAGCATAGTCTTGAGCATGGTTACATCAGGATTGGGTGTGAGCATTGCAAGCAGAAGCACAGCACAATACTTATATATTATATTATATATTTAAATACTTATTTAAATGCAATATGCATTTAAATAAGTATTTTCAGTTTACACCGAATGTTAGATAGATAGATAGATAGATAGATAGATAGATAGATAGATAGATAGATAGATAGATAGATTACTTTATTCATCCCCGAAGGGAAATTCGGTTGTCACAGCAGTTCGGTATTCAAGTACAATAAAATACAATAGAATAAAATACTTAGGTAGCATAAATAAAAACAACAATAGGAAAAAACACAGAATAGAACAAGGACACTTAAGAAGTTAAAAAAAGAACATCGGTTGGTAGGATGGTTGACAAGATGAAGGTAATTATACTGGTGATATGATGGCAACAAAGCTATAGTGACTAGACGGTATATAATAATAATAATAATAATAGTACAGTATATATTATATATAATATAATATGTAATAATAGATAATAAACAATATAGAAATAAAATGAAAAATATAAATAAAGTAATTATAAGTAAAATAATATGATATATAATACATAATAATAATAGTAATAATAATAATAATAATAAATAAGGCTGGTAAGGCCGGTATAATAATAATAGTAGTATATTACAGTATATAGTAATAATAGTAATAATGGCAGCAACAGTATATATAATAATAATAATAGTATTAATATTAATAACATAGCAAAGTGTCGTGCATAGATTTAGTGCAAAGATTTAGTGCATTTCAGTAATGTGGGTTCTGGCAGAGGTAGATGAATTGTATAGTCTTATTGCAGAAGGAAGGAACGACTTCCTGTATCGTTCCTTGGAGCAGCGGGATTGTATGAGTCTGTGGCTGAAGCTGCTCTTTAGCTTGTCCAGTGTTTTGTGGAGGGGGTGGGAGGGATTGTCCATGACAGCCAGCAGTTTTGCCAGCATCCTGTCCTCCACCACCTCCTCCAGGGTGACAAGCTTAGAGCCAACAACAGACTCCGCCTTTGGTCAGTCTGTTGGCGTCCTTTGCTTTGATGCCCCCCCCAGGACACCACAGCAAAGAAGATGGTGCTCGCCACAACAGACTGATAGAACATCTGCAGCATTTTGTTGCAGACATTGAAGGACCTGAGCCTCCTCAGGAAGTAAAGCCGGCTCAGGCCCTTCTTGTAGACGGCCTCAGTGTTGGTGGACCAGTCCAGTTTATTGTCCAGAGTGACACCCAGGTACTTGTATGCAGGTACCATCTCCACATCCGTCCCACCGATGCTGACAGGAGAGGGCAGGGGCTTATTCCTCCTGAAGTCCAACACCATCTCCTTCGTCTTCCTCACGTTCAGCTGCAGGTGGTTCTCCCCACACCACTTCACAAAGCGGTCCACTAGGTTGTGTTGTCACATAACTTACAAAACGTGTGTTCAAAGGCAAGCAAAAACATATACATAAACAAATATACATAAACAAATGCCAGAATATTTAGCTAAAGATAATAAACGTCATCTTGATACATTGCCGGTTAAGTTAATTAATGGCGTCTCAGTCGCTAAAGTTATTGTTAGTTAATTTATATGCGTCCGATGATGATGTACTATGTGCAACTATGCCATTCAGAAAGTTATACATTTCTTTATTGTGTTTACAGGGACCGAAAGTCCGCTATTATCCGTTATTGTTATTTATAAATAACTGTTATTGTACTGTACTAAAAAATTAAAAATCACAGAACATATTTCCATGATGAATTATGCGCCGCTGCTTTTATGAAACTAAGTAGCGGCCAAAATCAGCCAGGATCAGTGAAATATTCAGGTTTAATCCACTTTGTGGCTTTTACTTGCTAAATCGTGGAGATTCAACCTTAAAGCATCTTTTTCCATTTTCACAAATATGTGTCAGAGTGCTGATGCCAAAGACACATCCATGTTGTGAACTGATTTTGAAATTGATTGAATTTATGTATTTATTTATTTATTTATGTTTATTAAACTGATAAGAACAGATACTACACTTGATCTTAGCCAAAAGGCCGAGAGCGGCGCTGAATTTAAGCAGGACGTCCAATTACGCAATGACGCACAGCTGCACACTCCGAAGGCTGTCCCATTTGTGCGTTACACCAGTGAAAGGAAGGACTCTGGCCTCGCCTCCGGAGGACCCGACTCCGAAGGAAGGATCCTACCTAGGAAGGATCCTTGACATTGGGATACAGCTCCTCTCCCTCCGTTTGTTTCTTCTTCTACAGCTTGGCATCTAGCCGCCACACTGTATCATCAAATGCTACGCAGCCCCCGTGTGGAAGGCACCAGTAATACAACTTTTTTTTCTTCCAGCTATGATGAACTATTCCATTTTTTATGATTTAATGACTATTCGAATATTTGAAAATCGATGCCCATCCCTAGTTGTATGTAGCCTATGTTGTACTATAACGAAACCAAAAACTCAGGACACTTTATTTATGGTTGCAGTTCTTTTGTTAGTTTGTCCTGTACATTTTTGCTATTTATTTTAAGTTCAACATTCAGACATTGTGATTTTCTTTATTTGTTAAAGAAAAACACTGCTGTCTTATTGTTTTTCAATAAAATAAGATTCAAACATTGAAGGTGTATGCTGTGAGTTAAAAAAAAAATCGGTATCGGCGGGTCAGCCTTTTTAAAAATCGGTGATCAACCAGAAAATTGCAATCGGTATACCCCTAGTTGCAGCTTTCAAAATAAGAGCGCAGTGTGTTAACAGAATCGACCACAGAATTTACAAGAAGACTGTCAAAATAAGATGCCTTAAATATTCTCCTTTAAAATAATTCTTAAAATATGCAATGATTAAGACAAGTGTATATGATGGAATAGTTGCATTAGAATGTGTGAGAGGCACCAAATTTCTAGCCAGCTATTTTTCCACACTGGCTGGCTGCTCCATGTCCTAGTGGAAAGCATGCTGACAGCAATTAAAAATGACACAGTATAGGATAACAAAGATTCTATAATGCGGTATCTCCCGACTGTGAAAAATGTTATGTGAGGTGTTTGCTCTCATTTCGCTCTCAAAGAGCATAAGATTGGTGCATTTTACTTTACAAGGAGATGTTTCTTTACCTGCTTGACTATTTCAACTGAGACTCCAATCTTCCTCAGCGTCATTACTTGTCCTTAAATTAGTTTCAATATGAACGTGGACTTAAAATCATTGTTTTTATTTCATGGCCTTGGTGCCCTGGCTTTTGGCCTTTGTGCCCTCAAAATATTGACAACACAAAAGGCCAAGTGGCCTTGCCCCTAAAATGACTAAATTCCAGGCCCGCATGTGACTCTTTGTGTTCTTCTCTTTGTTTACTCTCTACAGTTTATTTGTTTTCCAGAGTTAAACTTCGTGTTGACAGTCAGTGAGCAGCGGTGAACAGAGACCACGTGACTGCTGACAGGTGATCACAGGTGATCCGCTTCACCTTCTGCCTCTGTCTCCTCCGTCCGGCTGTAGTACCCTGATCCACCACTAGCTCGGCCTGTCGTTCACCAGCATGCAGAGCCGAGGGGGCGCTGTTTCACCACCTGCCGCAAATGTCATGAAAACGAGAGAGATGCAGATTTAAATAAGAAATAGAGCAGTGGGAATTATGAGATTAAATTTCATTTATCCCGATAATCACTAAATCGTTTAAGTTGGCCGTTTTTAAGCAAAATGTCTTTTATTTAATAATATTTTCCCAATAATTACTCAGGTTTATTTTCACACAAAAGTTTGGTGCACAGCAATGCATTAAGTAAGAGAGAATAAAACTAAAAAGATAAGATAAGATAAGACAAGATAAGATAGAACTTTATTAATCCCAAAGGAAATTCTTGTTCCAGATTGCCCCAAGTTACAAAACAAATTACAAAAGCTACCACAATATAGGATAATATAAGAAAAACAATTAACAAAAAAGGGTAACGCCTGGATTCCACTGGATGCGTAACGGCTGCAGATCCGTCGTCGGAGCCGTTACGCACCCATTATAATCAATGTGTGAGATTCCACCGACTGCAGATCCGCTGCGTAATGAGTCCGACAACGCAGGGCCATCCGACAGCCCTCGCAACACTTGCGCAGAGCTTCTATTTTTGTCGGACGACGGAGCACTACGCATAAATTCAGCACAGAGCAGATCGTTCGGGACAGGAAGTCTTGCACAGACACAAAATAAAACACCTGTATATTTTCAAAATAAAATACCTCGGGTTCGCTAACGAGGTCGGCCGGCTCGTTAACAAGCCGGCCGACCTCGTTAGCGCTGGTTAAGACGGAGTCGCTGGATTTGTCTCCAGTCATTAACGAGGAGATGTTGATTATCTTCCAGTTATATCAATTGAATTCGCGAGATCTCGTGCGTCCTCGGGACTCTGCTGTCCGCAACAGCTCCGACACAGACGGATCCGGTGGGTGTTGACGGACTGCGTAGATACGCAGCCGTTGCGGACAGACCCCTGTCGGAGTCGTTATGCATCCAGTGGAATCCAGGCGTGACAATAACAATATATAATATAATAAAGAAATGTTACAAAAGGTCAAGAATTATAAATAGAAAAATATACAATAAATGTAAAAAAAAAAGCTGCACAGTTGTTTTTAAAAATACGCTGAAAGAGAATTTCAAAATGAAAGCTTTAAAAACAGAAACGGGAGATTCTTTTAATAAATTCATCTTTAAAAATAAGATTTAGTTTTTAAGTAAATTACATCTAAATCTTCAATCAAAAACATCAAATAATTAGAAGAGCAACAAATCTGAAACATGAAACATTTAAACTAATTATAACAGTGAGAAAAATTAAAGAATGTTTAGTTTGTGAGTAAATGAACTTCAAATAAATCGTCATGATTTTTGGGCGTAAAAATGACATTATCATTACATGTAGAAATAAGTATCATATCACTTACTTATAAGCTGTTTGGCTGGCCAGTTAAAAACTTTGAAGCAGTTTTTCTCAGTTGTAACCTTTGCTTTGCAGTTAGACTGTGGTGCAGCATATTTGTGGCTAAGTATAAATGAAAGTGTCCTAATAAATGATGCCTGATAGTCTTGACATGACGAACAGATTCCCCCTCTGGAAGGACAGAGGGCTTCACAAATGTAATTTAACCCTTTGATGCACAACATGTGTACATCCCTTCTAATGCACAACATGGGTCAAAAGTGACCCGCATTTATTTCCCATGTTATTAATGCTGCTGTATGTTTCTGTGCTCCATCTTTTAATATCAACTTATTTTATGATTAAATATTCCAAGTATTCTTTAAATATCTTGTTTTTGATAACAACAGATCATTATTTCCATTTTGCCTCTCATACTTTATGAAGAAAAAAAGTTTTTGTATTATTACATAGCTAACTATTTGGCTTAGTAGCTTGCTAAGCTAACAACTTAGCCAAGAAGTTAGCTAAGTAGTTAGCTTAGCAAGCTCCTTAGCTAAATACTCAGCCAAGAAGTTAGCTTAGTAGTTAGCTTAGCAAGCTCCTTAGCTATATACTAAGCCAAAAAGTTAGCTCAGTAGTTAGCTTAGCACGCTCCTTAGCTAAATACTTAGCCAAAAAGTTGGCTTAGTAGTTAGCTTATCAAGCTATTTTGCTAAATATTTAGCCGAAAAGTTGGCTAAGTAGTTAGCTTAGCAAGCTACTTAGCTAAAAATGGATATGTATGGAAGAATTATCCTATCTTTATTCAAGAGCGTAGATTTTCAGTTTGAGAGCATAATTTGTCTTTCTCATGCTCAGATTTGTTCTCCTCATGCTCACATTTTGCGCTCGCACTCAGATTTCTGCTGCTTTCTTTCAAAATGTATGCGTGCACTTAAAAATCACATGCTTGTGGTCACATTTCTTCTGCTTGGACACAAACATTTCGCTCGCACTCAAATGTGTCCTGTGCTCGCTCAAATCTCAACTCTGCGCTCTCAAAACTTTTGTGCTCGGACTCAGAACACGCACGTCCTCTCAGGTTGAGGTGTCTGCTCAGACTGAACGATGTCCCGCCCTGCGCTTAAACTAGTGTGTTTCACCAGCCAATAGGGAGACAGCTAGATTGTGACCCCGTCTTAGGTGCGTTGCCTCGCCTTTTTGAGCGCTCCGTCGGGGCGGGTATATGGTCTGTTTTTAAAACTGCTTCTCTCTTAAAATACACCAATTGACCATATTAGCCAGCTATTTGAATCGTCACCTATTTAAGACGCAGAATTCGAGCAGGATTCGGAGCGCGGCAGCAAATGAATGGGAGACAGATGTATGGCCAAAGACCTCAAGTAAGTTCATTGCTAAATGTTGCTACAACTCAAAACACTCGTACTTATCAACATATATAGCGGGCCTTTGTCGGCACTAGGGACAGCAACTCATTATGAATGAAGTGACGTCAGCGGGGATTCCCTTCAGCTCGCGCATCATTGTGTGCCGACCGGTGCCGACCTGCCGCTGGTACGATCATACGTTGCCAATTATTGTACTTTCGTTGTACATGTTACAATGAAGGCCCGCTATATATGTTGATAAGTACGAGTGTCAAAATGATTACGGTACTGTTATTGAAACTACTGTATATGGTCGATCTGTTTTGAGTTGTAGCAACATTTAGCAATGAACTTACTTGAGGTCTTTGGCCATCCATCTGTCTCCCATTCATTCGCTGCCGCGCTCCGAATCCTGCTCAAAGTCTTCTTCTTGTGAAAGTGAAAGTATTACCAACATTAGCCTAATTATGCGCCCCCTGGCTTTGACCGCCTAAATAGGACTGTGATACACTGCATTACACGCACAAATGTTATCCTCAAATCCTTATCATCATCAGGGCCGGAGTGGGGCCACTTTTCAGCCCGGGAATTCCAGGCCCAAGACCGGCCCACTTTTTCCATGGTAGTGGAAATTGGATAAATGAAGCAACAGTTCATCTCTTACTATCCTGTAGTTTTTTTTATTAATACCATGGTTCAACAGATAATGTAAAGGTTAAATAATAATCCACTTAAACTGAGAAGTTAACAAAAAATATTTCACTATTCCACAAGGATACAGTAGGTTGATAAATTAACAAAAGCATAAAATAAATAAAGCATTTGAAACATATCCCACTGTCATATACTGCTCTTTCTTACATTAAATAACTTTAATTCATATTGTTTACTCTGTTATCTTCTCTACCTGTCCCTGTAGTCATGGCCTCCTCATTGCAAATTTCGGGCTCATCATTTTCAGCAGGAGACTGGCTTATCTGCTGCTCAGAAGCTACAAAGAAAAAATAATTTCACTGCATAGCCTACACAGATCAAGTTTGAGTTTTGTTATCAATATTTTCATAATATTTGCAAAGTCTATGAATCGCCATATATCAGGTGATATAAAAAGGCTTATATTTTAATTCAATTCAATATTTTGCTTGCGAATAGGTTGACAACGCTTCAACGATATTAACCACGTTACAACGTTAGCCGAACAGTTACGTTGCATTAAGCCTATGTCTCTCTTTACCAGTTGCCATTTGTGTTTGTCCTCTCGAAAATAAATCAGTAAGCTTGGCACATTTGGCAGCATCCTCCTCCAATGCCTTCCTTTTCTTCAACCTGGCTTTTTCAGCCCCTCCTGGCCTCTTCCTCCCATCCATCCTCCCCGACGTGTATCGTTGAGATAGGGCTGGCCCAGCTATCGGTAGCCTACCTGAGAAAACTTTTTTTGGAAAGACGGCTATGGACCCAACCAACTTTATTTGGGAGGGGAGAACTCCCTCGCATGGTACAACCCATGCTGAGGCTGCGGTGTCAGAATGCAAAACGTGTTTAGCGTACTTTAAGAGGAGATGGACTAACGTGAAAAATGTCAAATAAATAAATAAATAAATTATCGGCCGGCCCAACAGTGAAGCGGCCCACCGGGAACTCTCCCGATTCTCCCGATTACCCACCCCGGGCCTGATCATCATCATAGTGTATTTTTCATTATACCTTTTTAATCACGTAGCCAAGTCTATTTACCCATCATCTCTTGTTAAACGTTTCAATAAGAGAAGCAGCTGGTTACACGGATTGTATTACTGTTACATTAATTTATCAATTAAAAATGTAAATCATAATAAGACAAGCAGCAAGAGTGCAGCGGACGGGATGCGAACCGGCGTCCCATGGTTTAAAATGCAACAGATGGTAGCGTCCTTCACCACTGGACTATCGTGACACCACTGGACAAGTGAAAAGTAAAAAATCAATAAATATATATATATAAATAATAAAAAATATATATATATATATAATCTAAACTACGATAACTCTTTTTAGGACTACTTAAGATTAATTCTACATAAATATGCTGCGTCTTAAATAGGTGACGATTCAAATAGCTGGCTAATATGGTCAATTGGTGTATTTTAAGAGAGACGCAGTTTTACAAACAGACCATATACCCGCCCCGACGGAGCGCTCAAAAAGGCGAGGCAACGCACCTAAGACGGGGTCACCATGGGGGTCATAATCTAGCTGTCTCCCTATTGGCTGGTGAATCACACTAGTTTAAGCGTGGGCGGGACATCGTTCAGTCTGAGCAGACACCTCAACCTGAGAGGACGTGCGTGTTCTGAGTCCGAGCACAAAAGTTTTGAGAGCGCAGAGTTGAGATCTGAGCGCGTAGACTTTAGATTTGAGTGCGCACAGGACATATTTGAGTGCGAGCGAAATGTTTGTGTCCAAGCAGAAGAAATGTGACCACAAGCATGTGATTTTTAAGTGCACGCATACATTTTGAAAGAAAGCAGCAGAAATCTGAGTGCGAGCGCAAAATGTGAGCATGAGGAGAACAAATCTGAGCACGAGAAAGACAAATTATGCTCTCAAACTGAAAATCTACGCTCTTGAATAAAGATAGGATAATTCTTCCATAGATATGGGTCATTTTTGACCCATGTTGTGCATTAGAAGGGTAGTGAAACAAAAGGGGATTTAAAAAAAAAATGAATTAAGGAAAATAAAAAATTAGGGTGTATGATGATCAAAAACAAACTAATTGAGGAAAACCTGGAATACTGAATAATGAAAATAACTTATGTCAAAGATATAGAACATAAAAACTCTGTCGGGTCACTTTAGACCCATGTTGTGCATCAAAGGGTTAAACCCTGGAGCCTCAAATTGAAGTTAAGATTCTCTACCGGTTTAAAGGTTGGAAGAAGATTTCTGATGGGGCGGGCATCAGATTAAAAGTTTGATGCTACCGGCTGAGCTACCCAGGATTCCTTTATTCATTCTCTGGAAATGAAGCTCATGAAACCTTTTTCACTAATATAAGTGTCCTCTATGACTTGTGGCAAAACAAGAAAGTTTGTGTGAAATCCCAGAGGTCTGGGTCGTGATCTGTGTGGAGGGAGAAAAGGTTCGATTCTAAGACTTTTATTGGGTGATTTTAATTGAAGTTCTGTTGTTACAGTATTAGGGGGTGCTCCCACAAATTTGATAAAAAATCCCTCCTCTAAATGTCCCTTTTTATTTTTGTTTTTTCTTTGAGAGGGAGAGTTGTGTTCTCTCATTATTAGGATTACTCGTTGTATTTTGCTTCTATTGTGTGAATGAGACTCTCAGGGGAAAATGGGTGAAATGTATCCTTACTGATTGAACATGTATTAAATAATGACCTAATAAAGATTTATGAAAAAAGAGTTCTGTTGGTAAATTCACACTTAAATGAAATAAAAATGTCCCTGATAAAATAAGCAATAGCTTCTGAGGATCTGAAACCTGAACGGATCAAAGCTGAACTCCTGCAGGTTGGTTCAGAGACGTGACCTTCACCTGATCATCACATCTGAACACTTTCACTGCTGTTCTCTGCTGTTTGTTCTTGTGAGTGGAGCTCAAATTATGTAAAACGTTCATTCATTCAGGGTTTATTCTCATGTAGAATTTAGAAACAATTTCCTTATTTGTATTTGTATTTATATTTTTCCTTTATTTTTTGCTTTTCTGAAAATGGTCAAATCAGAAATCAATAGTAGAGATAAAGCCTCATGTTGTTCCTGTGAGCAGCGGGACAGCGCCCCCCTGTGTCCACAGGGACACACTGCACCTTTATGCTGAAATCAAAGCTTCAACTTCACAATAAAACACACTGGATCATATTATTTTGACGGACAGTCAATATTTATTCTCATCTGGCACTCTGTAGGTTATTATTTAATTATTATTATTATCATCATCATCATCATCATCATCATAATTATTAGTATGATTGTTACTATTATTATTAATATTAGTATGATTGTTACTATTATTATTATTATAATTCTTATTGTTACTATTATGCCTATTATTATTACTGTCACTATTATTATTACTATAAATATTATCAACATAATTTAAACTGATTGATGCACAGACTCTTGTGATCTGTCCTGCTGTGGGAGAAACTATAAGTTTATCAGATGTCAGAGCAGTGGTTTGTGCCTCAGCTGTCCTAAATTAACATAATTCGTTCCTGTAATGTTCATGCAGCAGCATGTAGAAGCTCAAATTATATTTTAATGCTAAAATATATATTTTTATTATTGTTATCCATGAATTTTCAAATTATTTCTGGGTTTAGTCAGATTCTAGTCATTGTTAGAAAAATGAATTTTAGTGGTTGAATGTTGATTACTTTCACATCAGGACTTGAAAAGGAGAATTACCATTAACTGGCAAATAAAAAACATTTTAGTTTGAAATAAGCTTTAGAAAATATTCATGTTTTCTAGTTTTATGTCTGATAATGTGTTCAGACTGTATATAGAGATTTAAAGGAAATTTTCCTGTGCAATATTTCACTCAGATTTTTTTCTTCTGATTTATTTTATTGCCTGGTTATCATAACTTCTCGGATGAAAAAAATGAAATAATGGATCCATTCATGCTCAGGACTGGAAGTAAAAGTATCAAACATTAGGTGTCGAGTTCCTTTATTCTTCATTTTAGCGCATATTTATGATCCATCCTCGTCTCTTATGATGTTTAATTGTATTATAAAGTGCTTTTATGTTTTTTTTTTCTTTTGAATCGTCTTGTTGCTGAAATTTGTCATGGGATTTTTTTGAAGTAAAATCTTAATTTCTGAAGCAATTTAAGAGTAAAAAAAAGTAACATATAAAATTAATCTAAAATAAAGTAATATTAAATTAATAAAGAAATATTAAATTAATGTAATATTTTATAGATATATTTATTATAAAATATATTATATATAATATTTATATATATATATATATATATATATATATTATAACATTATATTCTATAAATCTATAAGCCCCTCACAGCTGAGCTGCCTAGTGAAGAATGAAGAGAAGTTTCTTATCTGAGTTCATCTTTAATCACAAACTTCAGCTCGTCATCACACATCAATAAATTAACAAGTCACTGAAAAATTAAAGGGAACGTTTGATTTTAGAGATGAAATCAAAAGAAGATCCTGAAAAAATGTCACAGCCTCCGTTCAGGGAAACGACAGATCAGACGGCAGATTTATTGCATCATATTTAACAGTCAGATGATAAAAACGAGTCGTCTCTCTGGTCTCAACGACCCGACCTGCTGCTGAAAAACACACCGAGTCATGTTCACGTCGCTGCAGGTCAAACATCTCCTCATGTTGGGCCACAGAACGTTATTTAAGGACAATATCAACTCAATAAAAAATAAAAACAGATTCATGAAGCAACAATCAGACAGACAGACAGACAGACAGACAGACAGACAGACTCCTCACAGTCTCCAGATGTTTGGGACTCTTGTTTTTAAGGTAACAATCACGTCCCGGTAAAAAAAGGTTTTAAATGAAACATGAAGCTGAAACAGAAATGTGCTGCACCAAGAAACATTCAGGAGGAGTTTGTTATTAAAGTATTTCAGTGAGTAGAAGAAGCTTCTGTCTGTTCTCATTGTTACCATGGTGACCTGATCACAGACAGGTCTGAGCCGACTCTTTCTGTCCTCCGGGACATCCTGACTCGCCTGAACACACTGAGCAGCGTTCATAGGAATGAACAGAGCCCTGTGCTCTGTGTGCCGCACGGAGCAACGAGCCGAGAGCTTCAGGGGACGCTGTGATGTCATCATTTGCTAAAAATTTGTAACATATATCGAATTAAAAACATATTTTTTGTTTATGTTCAAACAGATGAACTTCTCAGCATGCAAACTGGTTTTAATCGTAAAATGTTTCCAAATTCACATTTACTTGTGACGTTCCTGTTATGTGACGTCATGACTTGACGGCGTGTTTCTTCCTGTGATAAGATCACCAGGACACGCCTCCCTGCGGCGCCTCACTCAGCCTGCGTCCTGCAGAGTGCCGGACTGCGTGGCGTGCTCTGCAGGGGGCGGCGTGCTCTGCAGGGGGTGGCGTGCTCTGCAGGGCGTGGTGTGCTCTGCAGGGCGTGGCGTGCTCTCTGCCTGCTGCGAGCGCACACGGTAACATCTGATCTGATCAAAGTGAAACTGAACTGACACCTGAACACAAAGTAATAAAAGACAAATAAAAGGACAGATGAGTTGCTGCTGTAGCATCACGAGGCTGCAGCTGTTTCCTGTCTGTGACGCGTTCTTCTTCTCTTCTCCTCCCCCTCTCTGCTCACACACCCTCTCTGCTCTCTCTCTGCTCTCTCTCTGCTCTCTCTCTGCTCTCTCTCTGCTCTCTCTCTCTCTCTCTCTCTCTCTCTCTCTCTCTCTCAGGTGCGTCTCCTCTTGGCGCCGCCCGGACTCGCCGGGTTGGAAGACGACAGCAGTTTCTCAGCCGCTCGACTCCTCTTCCTCTTCTCCGCCTCCTTCCCTCCTCCTGCACCTCCTCCTCCACCTCCTGCTGCTCCTCCTCCGGATGCTCCTCCCTCGCTCCCTCCCTTCTCCTTGTCCCGCTCTCTCTCCTTGTCCCGACTGCTGCTCGTTCGCTCCGACATCTTCACCGATGAGTTACTGCCTGAAGGTGCACAAAGAAGAAGAGTCACATCGACACAATCATCTTAAAATCTGTCTGAAATCTGTCTTCTTTTAAATAAAGAATGGTTTGCTGTCAGAATCTTCTGATCAGCAGAGAGATGCAGCACATCAGCCGTTACAGAGCCCGTACCTTCTTCATGTGTGGCGGGAGGTTCTCTCTCCATCCTGAACTCTTCTTTGGTCTCCTCCTCTGAGCCCAGCTTCCCTGAACAAACAAACAACTGTCAGAACTGGACAGAAACATTTCTGACAGCAGGGACTCTGAAAACTGAGGCTCAGCTGGGAGACAACATGAAGAACAGCAGGTCTGAGAGTCCAGAACCAGAGAGCTTCTTTCTCAAACTTTAAACATTGTTATACAAACAATCTTTTTCACTTCTATAAATAGAGAGAATCCTCTGTAGATTATTTAATCTTTGTATTATTTTTCTGTTTGTTTGTTTTGTTGTTGTTCTTAGCACAACAAACTGTTACTGTTCAGTGTCAATCAATTGTTGACCATTAATAAAAATTAATAGCAAACTCCTTTTCTAAATAATGCCAAGGAACATTTTCTGCACTATACAGTCATGGAAAAAATTATTTGACCACCTTTGTTTTCTTAAATTTCTTGTTCATTTTAATGCCTGGTACAACTAAAGGGACATTTGTTTGGTTTTCTTGATCATGCTTTTGGTTATAATCTAGAAAACCATGTTAAATGTCTAGATATCAGCTCTTAAATTCAACTCTTATCAGCTATTTTTGTTGTTATCATTACATTTGTCCAAACAAATTAGACCAAGGTGGTCTAATCATTTTTCCATTAAAAAATGTATCTTGTGTTTAAGTTTCCATAATGGCTCATATGAGACACATATACACGGATACTGACAGGTTCAAAAATCAAACCACAATGATGACAATGATGATAATAATAATGAGACAGAAGTTGATTTATTTTCACCTTCCTTCACCTCCTGGATGATGTCATCAGGCAGAGAGAAACTCTTCTCTGTGTTTGGAAACGGTAAAATCTCTGATTCGTGCTGCCAAACACACAAACACACGGTCAGAGAGGAAGATTGAGTGAGTGAGTGAGTGTGTGTGTGGCTGTCTGTGTGTCTGTGTGTCCTCACCAGCGCCTGCATGTCGTACATGGTTCCCAGGTGATCCCAGATGACGGAGGAGGAGACCTGCCGTCCGATGTTCTGGCTGAACTTGTCTCTGATGCAGATCATGTGGAAGTGACGGTTCACTCCTGGACACACACAGACACTACGGTCCAAACTCCACAATAAACTACACACTGCACAACAACATTTATCTAGAACACACCTCTTTACTGACATGCCCACTTTATGTTGATAACCCACGGGTGTTTACTGACATGCCCACTTTATGTTGATAACCTACGAGTCTTTACAGACATGCCCACTTTATCAGATGCTGTTTAGGGCAGAAACCATGCAGTGTTTCTTCTGCAGTAAAATGTGTTAAGGTTTTCTCTATTTGTGCATCCTGGGGTCCCTAAACAGTCTGTGAGCTGCATAAATCGGGTCTGACTCGAAAGCTGAGACTCTTGTGGATTCAATGAGCTGACACTCGATTCACAATAAGCTGCAACACAACACAAGTGCTGAGATACAATCGCACAAAATACACAAATCTACTAAACGTCAAAAGTTTCTGAAACCAAATCACAGCATGGATTTTTTTTGATCTGGTGTATTGATGAAATATTCTGGAGGGCTTTTGCTCATTAGTATTATGCATTCTCGATATTTAAAAAGTGGCCTAATTCAGCATCATATGTGTGAAACAAACAAAAACTCCTGCAGCAACTTAAGAGACATAGCTGAGAATAACTTCATACACTCATACACCTTAATAGGTTTCACTAATTTATCTTTTATTTAAATAAATGATAGATTTATGCTGATTTTATCCACTCAACACAAATGTTTTTAATATGTACCATTGGAGCACAACAATAAGTTATATTAGAACTATGTCTTGAACACAGATTAAGTTTGTAACGAGTTTAAACTAAATTTCGTGAGAGACAAACTGGAGCTCCATGGACCGGGTCAACTGGGACCCGGAGTCCGGGAGCCGCAGCGGGTTGAGCGGCTCTAAAGGCAGCTAGCAGTTAGCCCAATTAGCTCCTTTAGCTCCGCGGCTCTTACCGACGGGTTTGTGTCCGATCATGGCGTGGAACAGACAGACCTCCACCTCGTGGCTCCAGACCACCGAGTCCTCCCCGGGGACCAGCCCCGAGTCCGGAGGCTTCTCGTCGGTCTGACTCAGCGTCACGTCTGCCTCCCCCATCTTCACCTGCACGGCTAACAACACGGAGAGAGGAGCTAGCGGCTAACGGCTAACGGCTAGCGACGAACTGAAGCGGTCCGCCGGCAGCCGGAAACACGAAACCACTTCCGTCCACTTCAAAATAAAAGTCAGAATCAAGTATGTTTTCACAATAAAATACTTTTTGCAGTGGTGGAATCATGGGTGGAATGTTTCTAAGTACATTCACTCAATTACGGTACTTAGGTCCAATTTTGAGGTACCTTTACTTTACTTTAGTATTTCCACTTATGTATTATTTTGAGGTATTCGTACTTTATATGAGTATTTCCATTTATGCAACTTTATACTTTTACCTCCATTACATTCACCCGACAACTTTAGATTTAACACATAATTAATTTAAAATTACGCAATTTTATACACGATTACAACGTAAACAACATTAATTACATATAGGCATTTTTGACCACCAAAAGCCCAGCTCCATAATATTTATAATATGGAAAATAATTATTTTTTTGGAAGAAATTATGAAATAATTCGAACTCAAACTGGCATATAAAGTGTTAAAATTCTGTAAAAATGATCGAATGTTTGGTACTTTTGAACATGTCTGAAGTTGTTTAAGAGATTTTTGAGAGAAAAAAAACCCAGAAAAAATGTATGTATGGTGATTTCATAGCAGCTGATGTGTGCATGGACATTTTTGCCACGAAGGTCACGAGATGGTAATAAAGGCACCAATGGAGTATAAAAGAGATGAAAAGATTAATAACAATGGGTTTTAAAACGTTTACTAAAAATAAAAGTTCCTGCAAAAATTCATGCCTCAATCTGTAACACACAGCCAAAATTATCAACAAATGAAAAATGTGCGACCAAAACTCGGAGTAGTCGACCAAAAAAACCCCACGGAAGAATAAATAGGAAGAAGCCCGGTGGATAGTATATAGTGTGCTTTTTCAAGCACACTCAATAATAATCAGTAATATAACATGGATGCAGTGGGGAAAATAACTTAACAGTTGATACGCTGATATAAATTATAAAAACTGGATTTGTGCATTAAAGAACGAGTCATACTCAGAGTTATGCTTCTATACGGTGATCAAAACACCAAAAAGTTTATTGCAAATAAAAGAAGATACAGTCGGGCCGTGAAACGACCTCGAGCACAAATGCAACCAGAGAGAAAGAAGAACATAAAACATTCAGGTACCTTAGATTATAAATGATGAGGCTACTGAACGTCACGGAGCTGAACGCTGCTGTTACTTTTCATGTTTTACATCAAAATACAAAACTGTGCATCTCTGATTAAAGCAACAACACCAAGAAACATCAAGAATAAGAGCGAGAGGCTGAATACGTCCAGTCAGAAGATTCACCTGCAGCAGCGCAATGTTTTAATTTCAATAAAGAAAAAATACTTTCCCAAAAGCCTTAAATAATTAAAATTAGAGAAATAAAAAGTGTTTGAGTTCACAATAAATCATAATTTTGGGGCCATTTTTGCAAAAACAGTCACTCAAAACAAAGGAGTGGCAAATTTTGGGAAATGTATTTTTCATTATGTTTGGGGGTTTGTTTGTTTGTTTGCAGGACTTGGAGGGATAATAGTTGATATTTTAGGTTCTGCTGCTTCAATTTTGACACTTTTCCTTAATCTTGTGAGTTTCTAAATGTACATAAATTTGAAAGGCCACTTAATACCAAACTTCAGACTTTTCTCTCTAAATTCTGCGACTTATTGGAACAAATTTACCATTTCAAACATGCAGAGTAACATCGATTTCCTTTAATTCCTGATGTTGCTGCTGAATGTTTTTGCTCTCATGACTTTATAAAACAAAGAAAAAGAGGGAAAAATTACGTTACATTCAGTTTTTTATTTCCATGTTCCATGATTACACTTTTTTTAATGGTTTTGTCCAAAAACCAAATAATTCAGTTTCAAAACACAGAACGCTTGTTGAAAAGAAACCTTGCTGTTCTCAGTTTTTCTTAGCTGAGGAGGAAACGGGGCCCCGCCCCTCGCAGCCTCCTCGGCCAATCAGAAGTGAGAATGAGGACTGGAATTATTCAGCAGGTTCATGACCTCCTCCTCCCTTTACTCCTCAGGCCAGAACTTTAAGACTGAAACTAATATTCAGAGCTTTCAGTCGACTTTATTTAAGCAGGCGGGGAAAGAAATCAGGAAAACCAGAAGCGGAACTGAGGAGAAGAAGCCGAAACATTTTGTCCCTTTGGTTTTCAGCTGCCGTACCTTTGTTTCTCCAGAGTGCAGGTGTTGACTGACTCCTGGGACAAACAGCTGCTTCCCAACATCCCTGCAGCTTTAAAAGCTGACTCACATGTAAACACCGAACAGCTGGGACAAAATAATTTAAAAAAACAACTTCTGAACTGGATGCATCCGCTTAAAGTTCTGGCCTTTAACAAGAAACTATAAAACAAATAAAAAAACAAAACAAGAACTAAAAGAAAAACAGCAATGTGAGAAAGCAGAAGGTAGAACCTGGAGCACCTGGAGACCAAGGCGCTTTAAACTAAACAACAGAAGCTGGATTTTTCCACTTTAGAGGCTGATCAGAAACCAACAGTGGAAGTTTTATGGTTTCAGGTCTTTTGCCGCATTTCCTCCGCAAGGCTTGGTCCGGCAGCTCCGCTTGCTCCGGTTTTGGTTTTGCACCATGTTAATATCAGCTGGTAGGTATTAAGTAAGGTGTCCCTTAAAGCTCACAAGAACACAAGAACAGCATTTAGAAAACGCTGCAAAGACCACAACACAACAGAAACATGATAATATCACCAACGTGTCCAGACGTGTGCATCATTTTTAAGTGTCCTCTGGAAACACTTCTGTTGTGTTGTGGTCTTTGCAGCGTTTTCTAAACGCTGTTCTTGTGTTGTCAAATTGATGATGTTTTCTCAGTTTGCTTGTGTTTTGTGTATTTGCATGTGTTTTCTTAGGCTGCAGCGCTGTGAGCTCTCAGGGCCACCGTACTTAAGGCTTCTTCATCTTCCTTTACATAAGAAATCATGTTTGACGCGGCGTTATTAGGTGTTCCTACTGGGATGTAACCTAAAGAAATGATCCGCTGATTTACTGACGCACGAGGCGACACAGAAGGTGTAACTCCACCGTCTGGCCACTGTGTGGAGTTGGCGCTGTTCCTACTGCGTACAACAGGTTCTTCTGTTTGTATGATGATAACAGCGACACGTTTAAGATGACGTCATGGCAGTTTTAACACTGAGGAACATCCTGTAGATGTAAGAGGTGGAGCTGGAAATAGAGCTGGCACCGGAGTGGAGCAGGAACCGGAGATTGAAGAGGACTTCACGGCAGTTTTAACACTGAGGAACAACCTGTAGCTCTAAGAGGCGGACTGGAACCGAACCGGAGCTGTAACCAGAGCAGAGCTGGAGCTACAACCGGAGATTGAAGATGACGTCATGGCAGTTTTAACACTGAGGACCAACCTGCAGCTGTAAGAGGCGGAACTGGAGCGGAGCCGTGCGGAGGAAACGAGGCAAACCTGAGCCGGCAAGCCGCAGACACACAAAGAAGAAATGTGATGACGTCGCAGCGCCCGGCGTACAGAAAGAGTCTGAGCAACTTTAACCACAAAGACCACCGCGCTCCCACGGTGATCACACAAACAACGTTTCCCTGGCAACAGACAGGAAGCAGGAGAGTTGGGCAGGGCTTCGTGAAATGTGGCGGCAGCAGGCTGGGGGGGGGAGCAGGGGAGGAGGGGCTATTGGTCCTTCTTTTCTTCTGTGTCCTCTTTAGGCTCAGAGTCCTCCGGAGGAGTCTCCTCGTACCTGAGGTGGAGGAGGAGGAGGAGAGAGAAGAGGAGGAGAGGGAGAGAGAAGAGGAGGGGAGGGAGAGAGAAGAGGAGGAGGAGAGAAACAAATGTTTCCATGTTCAGTAAAATCAGTCAGAACTTCTCCAGGATTATTTTCATTATTTGCAATAAATGAAAAATAAATTTAAAAGCTCTGTTGATTAACTGAATAAAACACAGCAGACATGGAATTTCATTTAAATTCAAATACTAAATAAACACGTAAAAATATAATAAATACGGCATAAACAGGCATACACAAACACACACACACATATACACACAAATACACATACACATATATGTCTATATATATTTAAATAAAAATGGAAAGAAATTAGCAAAATAATTAAGGCAATAAAGATATAAATAAATGTAAATCTAATTTTATAAGCGTGCCAATAAATATTCTTTATTTTTTTTAAAAAGGGAATAAAGAGTAAAATGAATGTGAAATAGGAAAGAAATGTCCCCAGAATAAATAAATAGCTAATGGATTGTCACATTTTTCAAATGATCAACATTTTCATTTAAAATAATGTTCATTATATATTTTTAATATACTATTATAAATTTATTGTTGAAATTATTATTATCATTCATTTTTGTATAATGTCTCAGCAGGACTGAAGGAATCCGAGAAGCAAAACGTTTAAACGGAAGGATCCTGTCAGAGGGAGGGCTGATTACCTGCCCAGGTGAGACAGGAAGGGGAGGGGCTAAAGAGAGGGGCGAGGCCTCTACATGGAGGTGGGCTGTAACCTGCGCCGGCGGGGGGAGGAGCCTGTCACCATAGAGACAGCATCCATGGAGCTCGCCAGGCTGGCAGGTGAACCACTGACGGTCGGGAAGGACGTGAGTCTGGGAGAGCCAGGGAGGACCTCCTCTGATGACTCATAGCTAACCAGGAGGAGCAGGAGGAGGAGGAGACGCAGGGGGGGAGGAGGAGAGTGGGAGAGAGAAGGAGAGAAGAGAGGAAGAGAGAGAGGAGACAGGGAGAAGAGGAGGAGAAGACAAGGAGGAGGCGCAGAGGAGAGAGGGAGGAGAAGAGGAGGAGGGGAGGAGATGCAGGGGGAGGGAGGAGAAAAGAGAGGAGGGAGGGAGGGCGGAGGGGGTGAGAGGAGAAGAGGGAGGAGGAGGAGGGGGTGAGAGGAAAAGAGGAGGAGAGGAGACAGGGAGGAGAGAAGAGGAGGAGGCGGCGCAGGGGGGAGATGGAGTGGAGGGAGGGAGGAGGAGGAGGAGGGACGAGAGGAGGAGAAGAGGAGGAGAGAAGACAAGACAGGGAGGAGGAGGCACAGGGGGAGAGACGGAGAGGGAGGAGGAGACAGAGAGGAGAGGAAGAGGAGACAAGGAGGAGAGAAGACAAGGAGAAGAGAAGGAGGAGAGAGATGAAAGAAAGGGGGAGGAGAGGAAGAGTAAGAGAGAGAGTAAGTTCTTTATCTTAGACTCTAAAAGTTTTAAAGCTACTACAGAGATCTAAAATACTGAAGAAACGAGAGGGACGGAGGACGAGAGGAGAGAGGAGGGGAGCAGGTGGAGAGAGAGGAGAGGAGAGGAGGCGGTGAGATAGAGGGGAGGAGAAAGAGAGGGAAGTTGAAGGGAAAGTCACTGAGGGACTGAAGGAAACAAAATGATGAATCCGGAGAGAACAGAGACGTGAACGACTGATTTCAGAGACACCATTGACCCCTTTCATAGTGCGATCCTGCAAATGTCCCACTAGGCGAAGTGATACTCTGTCCTTTCATAGTGCAGTCTGGCATCAGGAATCAGGTGGAGGAGACGATATGTGAAACAGAGCAGCAGCAATGCTAACAGTTAGCTCTGTAGCAGTACAGTGTGTATGTGCTGCAGCAGCATGTGTTCACTTAGCTACCTCCGTTTGTTTACAACAAGCACCGGACACTGTGCACAGTTGGCATACCGGTTTGTTTTACGATCAGCGGCAGACACCACTTGTACAGTTAGTGATTGGATAACTATGTGGAGGTGTGTGTTAAACGTCACGTGCAACGTCAAATATCCCGCTTCGCCCCGATGGCCCGTTCATAGTGGTCCCGCTTCCAACAGTCCCACCACTGTTCCTCCTCTGTGACCTCTGGAGGCGGAAAATTGGTGGGATCTTTTGATCCAGGCATCCCGCTTCGGGCGTGTTCATAGTGGAGGTGAGACGTTACAGAGCCGTAAATGTCCCGGCATGAAATGGCACTATGCAAGGGGCTACTGTGAGGAGGACAGACAGACAGACAGGCAGACAGGAGGACAGACAGACAGTCTGCTCTACGAACATCACAAGCTCCCAGAAATGTAAAGACGTGGTGGTTTGTTCCGTGTTATAAGACAGTAACTGTCTGCTCAGAAGTGTGCCGAGTCAGCTGACAGACAAACACTTCTGTCACAGTTAGTTATCCATAAATCTGATTTATTTAACATTTTATTGACTCATCACTTCTCCGGCCTATAGGGGGCACAACTCACCAGCAGAGACACTTCCTGGAGTCAAATTAATATCTGATCAATAACCTGATCAATAACGTGATCCTGCAGGAGTCTGATGGCTGCTGCAGTAACACATCATTCTGCAGCTAAATAAAGAGATTTATCTGTGATTTAATGTTAATAAACGGATCTAAAGGAGCTGAAATAACTCCCAACATGATGCTGAATTGATACTTTGTCAGGTCTGAAGAACAAGAACACTGCTGTTAAAACTATGTTTTTCTGAATGGAGTCTGGTGCAGTAGAGCTGTAAATCAATGGATATTATTTATTAGGGAGTTTTTAAATGGGCTGTTGAACAGTTTAAGGAGTTTTTTTAAGAGGCTGAAATGCAAAAAGTTACCAGAAACATTTTGATAATTTAAGATATAAATTAAAGAAAGCTTTCATGTTATTTTTTGGTCAATTTTATGGGTTTATACGACTGAATCAGTCTGAAGCTGAATAAAGAGATTTAATGTTAACAGATCCAATAGTTCAGCAGATCAGCTCATATATGGAAGGTATCATGCATTTTATGACTAAAGCATGAAACTTGCTCCATGGATTCCATAGACCATGAAGTTTATTTTCATACTTGGAGGCATTTCAGATTTGACCCCTGGTACAAGGCAACAAATTTCAGGCTGTGAAAACTGGATCTTGTTTACCTTTTTGCAGGCATAAAAGTGGTAAACATCAATTAGTTTTATTTATATGCTCTTATTACACATACACTGCACAGAACTTCTGCAAAGTATATTTTTAAAATTGAGCCAAATTGAGGCCTTAAACTAAATTTTCTTACAGCAAAAAGCATCTTTATTAGAACAAAGATATACATGGTTATAATGCAGAGTGATGGGGCGAAAAATGGGAAAATGCTATACTGTGGTCAACGACCTCTCAAGGTCACCAGAGGTCAAATTCAAACTGTCTCCATGTCTAAAATACAACCTTTGGGTATGAAGATTGTACATGTACATCATCTGCAGCTTTAAAAGTGGTGAATGATTTTATCCAGGCATTGGATTGCAAAAAATATTGTGCAGCCCTTTTTATTGATTTATCGAAGGCTTTTGATAAAGTAGACCATAACGTCTTGGCAAACAAACTTTTTAATATTGGTCTTTCTGAACATGCTGTTGGTTGGTTCTCCAATTATTTATTGTCAAGAACACAATCTGTCCAGGTTTCCGGCTCTTCCTCTGCCTTCCTCCCTGTGTCAAAAGGTGTGCCCTAGGGCTCCATCCTTGGCCCTTTTTTGTTCTCGCTGTACATTAATACTTGTGACCATGTATCAAATGCCTCATTTCATTTCTATGCAGATGATACAGTAATTTATTGTTCATCCCCTTCCCTAGTTCAGACCCTTCAATACTTGCAATCTGCTTTTGATGTAGTTCAATCCAATCTAGTTGAACTCAGATTGGTATTTAATGCGGTGAAATCAAAACTTATGATCTTCTCAAATGGTAAAGATTTGAAATCCAATTTTCCAAAGATAATGAAATTGAAATGGTCAGGGCTTATAAATATTTAGGGATCACTATTGATCAGAAGCTGTCATTTAATATTGAAAGCCTTGTGACAAAACTGAAACTACAATTAGGATTCTTTTTCAGAAACAAGTCTTGCTTCTATGAGTCAAGGAAATATTCTTGCCTCTACTGGACTACGGTTATCTGTTTTTTATGAATGCTACTAATCAGAGCCTTAAGAAGTTGGACTGTGTTTATCATTGTGCTCTGCGTTTCATAACTGGCTTTGGAAATCACACACATCACGGCTGAAATGCCATCTTCGTAAGTTCGCAGGCTCTCTCATTGGTTTGTTTTTATCTATAAATCTATTCTTGGGCTGCTTCCCTCTTACCTGTGTGCAAACATGGGTCGGAACCAAACTCAACATGGTCTACGCTCTTAAAATACTGAACAGATGCTGGTGCCAAGAGTGAGAACTGAGTTAGGTAAAGAAATGAAGGAAAATGTTCTTAGTTCTGTTCCGTTTCAGCCTCAAAGATCAGAGACTGAAGTGTATGACTTTTTTAAATTAAAAGTAACGTGACTACATTTTAAAGACCTTTCAAAATCGTATTTAAGACATTTTCTGAGATTTTAAGAGAATTTTAGACATTTTATAAGGCCTTACATTCAAATTTTTGGATTTTAGACATTTCAAGGCCTTAAATTCAAATTATTGGATTTTAGATATTTTGAGACCCAGTGGATACCCTGATCAGGGACGACTATCTCCTTTGATCATAGACATAAAAATACAGATTTGTGACACATTAAAGAATGGCAGTCATTAGAATAAACGGAGACTCACCTGAACATCTCTGTGAGCTCTCCTTTGATCAGCGCTACGATGACGGGGAATCCCACGCAGGCCGGGACCAGGTACAGGAGAGCAGGCTACACACACACACACACACAGACACACACACACACACACACACACACACACACGGTCACAGTTAGTGGTGTTGATCAGCCCAGCCTGCTGCTCATTGTTCAAACTGAAACTCACAGCTGCAAAAAAACTGAGAAATTAATATTTAGGAAACTTTCTGTGCAGGTTTTCAGGTTTTAGGAGGTGGTTTTGAGTTTCTCTCAGGTGGAGAGCTCTGAGCCGTCCCACAAAAAGATCATTATCTGAAAATGATTTTCCCTGACACTAGTTGCAAACAGCCCTCGACAGGCTCAGACTGCAGACTGTAGGGGTTTCTGAAACAGCAATACGAAGACAGGTCAGTAGGGGGTGATAGTACTCCGTTCAGTACTCCAGGTGTCATTAACTAACTCTCCATCGTCTCCGCCTCAGCACCTGCCTCCCTGAGCTCAGCTGGACTCTGCAGCCCCACTCTACTTCTGACTGGACAGTAATGTTAGTGTGAGTGAGGCAGAGCTGCGTCTCATGCCATTGGTAGGCCAGCTCATTAACTCAAACTAGGTCTTTAAATGTAGGCCTTTTTCTTTTCCCACACCGGAGAGATCCGACTCGGTGCAGTGCACTTGAAGCGCTGGGGACCAGTTGCTGGTGTTTGGACTCTCTGCAGGAACTCTGGTTCCACAGAGACACCACTCTGCTGGGCTCAACCACTCCTGGTCAGCTTTAATAAGAACGTTATCTACGTCCATAGTGATGCTGACTCAGAGTCAGGAGCAACATTTGTAAAGAGACACTAAACCTGTCATCGTGCCGTTCGGCTACATTGCCGGAAAGATCTGTGCCGCAAAACCACCAGACTCATTACCAGCTTTTCCCCTCATGCCATCAGACTACTCAACAACCTCAGTAAACCACCATGATCATGACACAAACAAAGACTGCCAAAATAACTTAAAATAACCCAACATTCTGCACTATTCTCTTTAAATGCAGAATAGCATACATGTTTACAAGTGCATCTCCATGCTGCTCTGCACTTTGCACTTTTCTACATTGCATCTTCATTATAGCACCTCAATAACATACACTCACTCAGATGTGAGGACGGCCAGCTCTAGGCAGATTTAAACAAGTGCCATACTGCTTCCATTTCTTATTGATGGATTAAACTGAACTTTGTGGGATGTCCAATGAGTTGACATTTTTTTGTAGCCATCTCCT